>NC_135568.1:16774275-17064275 GCF_964340395.1 Glandiceps talaboti | reverse complement strand
GAAGCTTATTACGACATACGTGAAATAAGAAACTTTTTACAAGAGACAAACAATCTGGTAAAAGAGTAACACAATGGATTTCAGACTTATGAGTTGCATCACATAGCTTACGTATAAATATACAAGCTCTAGTTAAGTTTACTGAGTGTCTAAGTCACTTAGTATTTTGTATAATGCCAACAGTTGTCCAGTTACTTACAAATTATCGTTGAAAGAATATTGCAATAAAATGGACACAAACATTATCTAAATTAATTCCCATAGACATTGAACCTACAATGTAGTAACAACAATGTGAAGTGTAATTGTTGATCAGATTTGTGCACCCTTTAAAAGTGTCTAACCTTAAGGGCAAATGTTTTAAAATACGTATGAACCACTTTCAGATGAAACATTGATTTCTGAAAGATGTACGATTCAAACATCAGCACAAATAATATGATTAGGCACTTTGATGACATATTAATGATAAAGCTAAAAGGAGAATCGTAATGATTTAGATTGGCAGCCATCTTTGAAATGGCCGCCATATTGGATTTCCGAGTGACTAGCATTATTTTCTGACTCAGTTACACTTAGACAGTACAGTGTCAAAATGATATAAGCAAAGTGTTTCATTTCGGTTTAGATAAGTATAAGGCAGAAACATGTTGTATTTGTACATAAAATTTCATATAATTAAAAGAAGATCGTGGATTTAGCTGTTCATAAGTTGTGAAATACAATCAAATATCATCAAAAACATATGAATCTACTTTGGTGAAATATTTATGATAAAGCAGCCCATTTAACAATTTAGATTGGCGACCAAATTGCTAAATGGTCGCCATATTGAATTCTCGGGTGATTATCGTTATTTCTATAATGTTTAGTTTATTTCAAATGCTAAGGCCTCGGCCCATCGCACAAAACATTTTACATAACAGTAGAGAAGAAAAGGAACAAAGAACTGAGTATCATTCTACTAATAATTAACGGAAAAATACTTAAAGGTAAAAATATGACAGGGGAGAACATATACATCTATGTTTGCTGAACAAAACTAGTACGAGTGTTGAAAGCTTTATGAACAAAAACTGATAGTTTGTATTGGACTACTTCATTCTTGCATGCCAGTAAGGAAAAACATTTTTCTTTCGTGGGGTGAACTCTAAATCTTTGAGGAATAAAATCTACTCTATGGTCGTTATATAAGGGGCAAAACAATATAAAATGACATTCATCCTCAACAACTGTAAAACCTTGTCTTTTACAATATAGACACACTCTAAGTTCAACAGGAATAGGTGGATTACAATGGCGTCCCACTTCAATTGCTAAATTGTGACTAGAACAACGGAGCTTAGCAAGATCAAATTTAAATTTTATGATTTTAACACATGAGAGGTACAGTTCAGGTTCAAGCATTGACTTAAAATTTACATAACTGCGCATGCGTCGAGAGTCATTAAGTGAGGCTGACCAATCTTGTCTGTAACAATCTTGTAGTCTTTTACAAAACAAATTTAAAAAGGTTTTTGGGTCCCCCACCTGTTGTTCAAACCAAACAACCCCGAAACCGTATCTGAATAATAATTCTCTTATCTTTGTTGCCCACGTGGTCCTACCAGCAGAGTCTAGATGTTTTAACATTTCGTAACACGCTCTTGGGTAACGAGTATTGTTCATTTGCACAAGTTTCAGCCAGTAAGAGATACATCGCTTCATATACACACAAGAAAGTGGAAATCTACCACACTCACCCAGAAGTACTTCTGAGTTTACAGATGAGTTCACACCCATAAGAAATCTACAAAATTTGAATTGTACACGTTCAATGATCGGGGTATATTCATATCCCCAAATTTCAGCGCCATAGCAGATCACTGGTACAACACACGTGTCAAAAAGCTTAAAGGCCTGGATTAGGGGAAGACCGCCTAGTTTTTTGATAACAACTTGAATTTGATAAATAGCCTTATTTCCTTTAGAAGACAGGTTCTCCTTGGCAGGTGACCAAGAAAGCCTTGAAGAAAAGAGTATTCCAAGATAATTATAGTGTTTGACAACATTTACCGGCGATCTGTGATCTGTTTAATGTAATTATCGTTATTTCCTGACTCATTGACCCTGAATCATTGTCTGTACAAAATTTAATGCTTGTATCACAAATTTAAATTGAAGGATGCCAAAAATCACTTATCCGCCTCACTTTGTAGTAAATGCATCGACTTACCCGTGTTATGGCAATAGCACCGATATTTCCAGAGAATGAAGTAAGTCCCAGTGAACCCCACATACCAGCTATTATACCAGCAAATCCTTCTGTAAAAACACCGCGATTGACAGCATGGGGTGGTGGTGGTGGTGCGCCACTTAGTTTAGCACATGCATAATAATCACCAATGGACTCTATGGTTGAGACAAGGACGCCACAACACATACCAACTACAGCAGCAACACCAAATGTTGGTGAACCCCACCTGACTGTAAGGAAATTGTATACATTTAATGTGAAAAGTGCCAGCCACGATGATAAGACTTTGAGTCGGGAATTCGAAGTTATTGTTTTGACCACCAAGGTGATAGTGATGGTGGAGGTCGTGGTGGTGGTGGTGGTAGTGATGGTGGTGGTAGTGGTGGTGGTGGTGGTGGTGGTGACGACAAAGTCGACGAATAAGACAATATAATGGCTGCGGCCCTAGTGTCGAGGATTGATGATGACCACGACTATAATACCATGCGTTTTCATTAAATTATAGTTTTTTCTTTGACATTTGTGTTCTTCGTTTGTCACTAAAATAATGACATCTGTCCTTCGTCCCCTAAGTGCCTGCATAAATTACACAGACTATTCCTGAAATGCTTGTAAGAATATAAATAATACTCCTCCAAAAATACTGTTAATTTGTAGTAAATGTCCAGTACCTCAATGTTATTATGATACAGAATGAACCAGTCATGGTCGAAAGCCTAGCACTTGAGAAAGAAGACGGGCATATTTGCATAATAGCCCGATAACTTACATGGAAGAGGGAACCACACCCATGGAATGTCATGCAAGGATTTTGTGTTCCTGTCAGTTCTGGCTCCGAACGCCGGATCAGTTTTATCGTTCGTAAAAACATTCGTTGAAGTTAAAATCCAACAAAAGAACCACGAGATACACATCGCAAAGAGTATCTGTTATGACATACAAAAAAAAATGATATAGCATTTTGTAAATACAAAAACAATAAGATGAAGAAAATGAACCATAATATATCCATAAACTCTGAGATAACTTTTCAATCTATAAGCGCGGGATTAGTGGCATGACGTGCGTTTCGAGTTCTTTGAACTAAGCTAATGCAAGCATTTGAAAATCATAAGTGATAACATTTTGGACTTCAGGGACTATATAGAAGTAATATGTTTTATATTTCTACCCCCCCCCCCCGTAAGGGGAGGTTATGTTATGTATTTGTCTGTCATTCCGGCTGTGTCTGTCTGTCTGTCTGTCTGTCTGTCTGTCTGTGTGCCTGCCTCTCTGTATGTCTCTGTGAACGTGATACCTCAAAAAGTACTACTCCAATTATTATGAACGTTGCCACTCGTGTATTTTATGGTAATTACAAGAGTTGGTATTAGAGTTAAGCATTGAACTAATACAACTAATACATATGAATGAGTCATTTGCATAAATAAGGAGTTTTGATTATTGAGTAATATCAATGAAGGTTTGAAATTAAACTTAATGTATGATATAGATTAATGATCAGTAATTACATATGCTTGACTGTGTCGTCAAAAATACTGTAGATATTAATGAGAAATATTAATAAAAGTAAGAGATTCAATTTTCGCATTATCCTTTGTAGCCTGTAATGGGCACAGCAACTTGTGAAGTGTGAAGCTATCAATATATTCGTATTTATGTTTTTATGCTTTCCAACACAGTAATGTATACTATTGTTGTTGTTGTTGTTGTTGTTGTTGTTGTCAGTGTTGATGAATTGTTGATGTGTTTGCTTGGTTAAATGTTTGTTTGTTAGTGTTTGTAACAGTAAGCGCAAAAATATGAATTTTCTCGACCTACTCAGGTAATAACACAACCAACACACTATTAATTACCAATTATTTGAAACTACAAAATTTGATATTTATATACATGTGTTTGACACTTTTGTCTAATATTTATAAATAATCTTGGCATGTTCACACTATTTTATTCCCTTTGGACGATTCACCTATATAACACCAGTCCTTCGTGTCTCTGAGCGAAATCAAGCAATCTTTATTTGCAAATCTTGTGCAACAATTGAAAAATGCCCCTTAATATACACATGTATATGTGTATGTATGTATATATATATATATATATATATATATAGTAAATAGTATCAAACTCGTAGAATAGAGTGCTCGATGCTTGGGTAAGCAGGGCGGGAATAATCAAAGTGGGTTGGTTGGAACTTGAGGTGCTTGGTTGTAACTCCGAGTTTCACGCTCAATGCGTTCATCAGACAACTGTCAGCTACTCGTTGTGTTACTGTATTTATATGTGTAAGGTGTGAAAGAATTTATTGACAGTTAATTGTGTATTGTTTCTATGCATACAAGGGGTCCTCAGATTTGTCAGGTGATGTTACTTTTGAAGTTCGCTATGTAGAACTTGTTTTCGTGTCGGCACTTTGAGATGAGTTCAGATTTTTTGTTGAGAAGTGTTTGTTTGTCGGCGTTGAGGATGCAGAGTTTTTCAGTTAGGCAGAGGTCGCATCGTTATCACAGAGAGCACGCCCCTACAGTAACGAAACCAAACGATGCGACCTCTGCCTAACTGAAAAACTCTGCATCCTCAACGCCGACAAACAAACACTTCTCAACAAAAAATCTGAACTCATCTCAAAGTGCCGACACGAAAACAAGTTCTACATAGCGAACTTCAAAAGTAACATCACCTGACAAATCTGAGGACCCCTTGTATGCATAGAAACAATACACAATTAACTGTCAATAAATTCTTTCACACCTTACACATATAAATACAGTAACACAACGAGTAGCTGACAGTTGTCTGATGAACGCATTGAGCGTGAAACTCGGAGTTACAACCAAGCACCTCAAGTTCCAACCAACCCACTTTGATTATATATATATATATATATATATATATATATATATATATATATATATATATATATATATATATATATATATATATATGTAAACATATGAACATGGTGTATGAGCATGGGTAACCCTCTCTTGGAAAATAGTAATATTTTCTCCCTTTTAGATACAAGTGTACGATTCGTATTTTAGTGACCACCTCAAACCATTTTGTTTTTTATCTCCATGCAAACGATTTTAACATTCACTAAATGAAATTATCAAAATATTAAACGACTTATGAAATGCGATTCATTTTATGATGAATGTCAAACGTAGTATGCAAATTACACTCACCGAATAAAGAGCAAATAACCTGGAGTAACCTCTAGTGCAACCAGTGTGTTTACTGAACGTAGGGCATGGAACATTTATTTGACTTAAATATTGGCTGAATAAAAGCACCAATGCCATTGTCCTGAAAATAAGCAATATGACGTATTCAAACATGTATTCACGTGATACTGACAGTTTCGAACATCTGAAATGAAAAATTTCTTTTATTTTCTTTCAAATCAGAAAATGAGATATTATGCGACTGCGCAAAAAAGAAAAATATTCATGTCCAAGAATTTCGACTGACCTATCAGTCGTTCCAGTAATTTTGCCCTGCGTAAATAAGCCAGTTTACCAACAATGTAATATCACTACGTATACTCATCACCACTAGTAGACTTTAAAGTTGTGAAATACATGTCTTTCATGATGATCTAAAACTACCGACCCTGACTAATAGAATATTCAGTTTGTTGAATTTTGTTGAGAACTATTACTATTAATTACTTCGTTCTGGAAGTTTTACAACAATCGGTATCGTAAAATAAACACTCTGAGGAAAATTTCCCTGAGATAATGAAAGGTAGGTATAACTTACATAAATGCAATACCCCAATGTTTACTGGAATCATTCAAAGCTGACGAGGACATGGTCAGGCCGAGCGCACAAATAGTAGGTGCCACTGTTAAAGGTCCGATAAATCGCAATAGAAAACCAAAGAATCCACTAAGTCCGAGAAGAGTTTGAAACAAGCCAGCCACCAAAATGGCTCCTTGGAGCTATAGAAGTAAACAAATATTCTGTCTTTCAAAGACAACACGAGATATTTAATTTTGTCATAGATGTGTTGATAAAGCGATAATCCTAAAACTCAAAGAGTGCTATGAAAAGGAATGCACCACCTAGACGAGGCTCACTTTTCACACGACACTGTCTCTAAATATAGTGATCAGATACGACGGAATGTTTGGTTCTTCACCATGTACCTTGTGAGGAAGAAAACTTTAAGAAAATCATAAAAGTTGGCATGATGTTTGGTGTATTGGCTTTAGGCCTTCGTCTGAATTTATCAGCTGTACTCCTAATATACCCCCACCTCCACCTTAGAAAGGGAGGCCATGTCATGTTTGTTATGATTCCTCAACAAACAAATTTACACAATACAAAATAATTCACTCTTGATAGATTTTTTCTGTTTTTTGTCAATCCTGAACTTAGTATTTTGTTGGAAAGTATAAATCAACAGCTCTGAGGGTAAAGGAAGTATCTATTAGTTTGTTGTGACGCAGTGCAGTTCTACAGTTCTACAAAACGTCATATCTCTACGTACGAAATTATAACATAACACATAACAAAAACCGCTATATCTCCTCTACATGATACTTTTAGACTGTGTCGACAAAGATAGAAAATACTGTCAGTAGAGTAAGTAGTTTACGTTAAAGCTGTACTAACTGCAACTGATACCTTTTCTTAAAACTGTTTGCTTAGATATAAAGACTTACTAATGTCATACACTGCACCCTGAATAGTATTGAAATACGAATGGTTAACACATTTGTGTAGCTATACACTTAACATGGTACAATAAATACAATGAAATTGATTTCGGGTCCGCACCTAAAACTCAGTGATCTAATGAAATCACGATTTCAACATGTCACTGTACTACTTATAGATAAAATCAACATGTACAATGTCTAATTATTGGTATTTTAACAATTCTCAGTGAATATATTGTTAGTTGTCTGACCGAAAATGTAAACGTCAGTTACAGCTAGTGCAGCTTTGACTGTGGTCTGAGGTGACACACTGTCTAGACCATAACGAAATGTTAGTCAGACAGAACGCAGGGATCAGTTCAAAACGAGTCATCTGAAGATTACTTTTGAAGATTGTTTGTATGTTACCTCATTAATTCTGTCCGATGTCGTAACATCTGAGTTTGAAGAATTTCTAGTTCCGTTTACTAAGCCAGGCTCTGAAATAAAACTCAAACGTGGAAGATTTCATTCTCAGACTGGTGACCCCTGTGGTGTACACACTACAGTACACAGAAGTTCGTATAGTGTAGACCATCTGAGCGCCCTTAACGAATGTATTAAGGTTTGTTTCGTTTATGTGGACTGAGAATTCCAAGTCTAACTTGTTGACACTGTTGTCATAAGGGTTTGTGCATCCTTTTTAAAATTCTAAAATAATGTTTTGCTATATAACCAATGTTGTAAAAAGTAAATGTTGTTGACAATTTTATTTAAATAATCGTTGGCATATTGACTCTATTTTAAATATTCTGTATTAAGGGAGTCGTTCGTCACAAGCTAGTTTGACGTTTTCTTTGTCTGAACTAGATATAAAAATGAAAATGGAATCTTTTCCAAATAATGTAAAGTCGATCACACACACGCATACACGCGCGCGCAAACACACACACACACACACCAATATGTATCCATCCACATTCCTCCATTCCATCCGCTTATTCCATCTATTCATCCATCTCTCTTACCTGGCAATGTACATTTCCACTGTGGTAGATTCATAATAACCACAGCTGGTATAAAGTAGGCGAAAGCATTACCCTGTACAATTGGTAATCTGTAATAAACGATATTACGTAATTATGTTTGTGAACTTTTATTCAAAAAGGTTTACTTTCATTTAACTCTCTAGGTGTGTGTGTGTGTGTGTGTGTGTGTGTGTGTGTGTGTGTGTGTGTGTGTTTGTGCGTGTGCGTGTGCGTGATATGCGTATGCGCGACAAACATTTGTTTTACTGGGCACTACGTCTGCTGGGCTATGGTATACAGAGGTCGAGAGCGCTACACGAACAAAGTATAATTAAAACACTTCAAAAAACTGACAGCACTTTGAGTAGATTGACCAATAGCAGTACAAGTAATACATAAATATATAACCTGAACTTAGTAATACATAAATATATAACTTGAACTTAGTAATACATAAATATATAACTTGAACTTAGTAACACATAAAAATATAACTTGAACTTAGTAATACATAAATATATAACTTAGACTTAGTAATACATAAATATATAACTTGGACTTAGTAATACATAAATATATAACTTGGACTTAGTAATACATAAATATATAACTTGGACTTAGTAATACATAAATATATAACTTGGACCTAGTAATACATAAATATATAACTTGGACTTAGTAATACATAAATATATAACTTGGACTTAGTAATACATAAATATGTAACTTGGACTTAGTAATACATAAATATATAACTTGGACTTAGTAATACATAAATATATAACTTGGACTTAGTAATACATAAATATAGAACTTGGACTTAGTAATACATAAATATATAACTTGGACCTAGTAATACATAAATATATAACTTGGACTTAGTAATACATAAATATATAACTTGGACTTAGTAATACATAAATATATAACTTGGACTTAGTAATACATAAATATATAACTTAGACCTAGTAATACATAAAGATATAACTTAGACCTAGTAATACATAAAGATATAACTTGAACCTAGTAATACATAAATATATAACTAGGACTTAGTAATACATAAATATATAACTTGCACCTAGTAATACATAAATAATATATAACTTGAACCATAGGCACTTACTTTACATTCGCGTTATTCATGTGAAACTTGAAGACCTGGCGACGCGTGACCAATGACGTAAATTATTTATTCATTCCTTACCTTGATCCAAACGTACACTGAAGAAATGTTCCCACAGCTCCAGCAAAACACATGGCACTGAAGAGATGGCTGAACAAAAGTCCTCTGTCTTCGTCTGGGACACATAGTGGATTCATCATAAGGAACGGTATTATAAGATATCCGCTTATTTCTACCAAACTTTGCTGAAGAAAAAAATACAGACGCCTTACTTTAATCCAGCAAGTAAATGAAGTAAAACTCGGTTACCATGCCAATTCCTCTTTATTGACTAAATTAAAGAAATCTTGTCCATTCTTCTCCTGGTATCTAAATTAAAACACCCATTTCTTACCAGGGGGATCAGTTATCCCTAAAATTTATCTCTTTTCTTCTTGGAGATTATCTCACAAGACAAAAATACAAATACTTAACCATGTACAAACTAGGAAGAAAGAGAGTAGTCTGCACATCTCCGAGTGTTTTTTGGTGTGATAATCGCCTAGATGACAAGAGATAAAACCATTTTCGGGTTTAGATAAGAAGAGAAGAATGGACATAATGTCTTTAATTTAGTCAATAAAGAGAGAATGATATTCAGCTGATAGAGAGAAAACTAGCAAGAGCAAGAAGGAAAACTAGTTTTATGTCACCACAAAAATCAATCAATCAATCAATCAATCAATCAATCAATCAATCAATCAATCAATCAATCAATCAATCAATTAATCAATATCACAACAAAAATGTAATCATTCAACCAACCAATGAATGAATGAATAAATGAATGAATGAATGAATGAATGAATGCATGCATGAATGAATGAATGAATCAATCAATCAATCAATCAATTATTATCACACACAAAATAAGTTTTATTTCACAACAAAAATGTAATCATTCAACCAACCAACCAACCAACCAACCAACCAACCAACCAACCAACCAACCAGTCAATCGATCAATCATTCAATGAATGAGTGAATGAATGAATGAATGAATGAATGAATGAATGAATGAATTAATTACCCAATGAATGAATGGATGAATTAATGAATGAATCAATCAATCAATCAATTAATATCACACACAAAATAAGTTATATTTCACAACAAAAATGTAATCATTCAATCAACCAACCAGCCAATCGATCAATCATTCAATGAATGAATGAATGAATGAATGAATGAATGAATGGGTGAATGAATTAATCATCAATCAATCAATCAATCAATCAATCAATCAATCAATCAATAGATCGATCGTTCGATCGATCGACCAATCAATCAATCAATCAATCAATCAATCAATCAATCAATCAATCAATCAATCAATCAATCATCAATCATCAATCAATCAATCAATCAATCAATCAATCAATCATCAATCAATCAATCAATCAATCAATCGATCGATCGATCGATCGATCAATCATTTACACGATCGCTGCTCCCTGTGCCAATACACGATTCAATGCAAGACAAAAGTAATTTGATTCACAACATTGTGAAATAATTCGGCTTTTGTTAATTACAAATCCCTCCCCATACTTGATTTTAAAAGACTATGTCATCATATTCAAATAGAAGTGTACGATTGAAACCGTGTCGCCATGAATAAAAGTCCTTACAGATAATGACTTCATGTTTTCCATATTAAGGAGCTAGCTACTTTCGTGTGCCATGCTGCAGTTTGCAAGATTCACTGGTCATACAGTAGCCTTCACTTGGTCACGATGTTTCAACTTGTATAATTGTATTTAATGCTATAAACATGACATTAACTCTGATATAGGAATCGGCCACATTTCTTTTATTCACCTTATTTGTTTTGTTGTTTTGAATATTTCACCTTTATTACCTTATCTCCACACCCTGTTTTAATAAGACTGTACCAAAGTGCTAATGTTGAGCCTAATTTCAGAATACCACTGCTCTGCATGAAATGTGCAGCTAGCTTGATGCCCTTGACCCCTTTAAATTTCATGACCCATGTCACGGTGTTCCTGTATGCTTGCGAACAAAAACCTGAATCCACAAGATCAGGGGTAGGTAACAAATATTAGTCTAGAGCACGATCGAAATAGTGACAAGTACAAATATAAAAGTTGCGGGAAAATTCTACATAGTACCTGGTACAAGACTTAGTCGTTTAGTTACAAGCAAAGTCTATATTGCGACGAACACAAAGTCCTGATTTTCCCACCGTCCATTGCGTATTCAATTCACATGGCTGCAAGTAACATCGACAATCCTGATGGTAAGAATCAGTCGATTTCTACTACTAAAAATCGAAAATACATATTCCTATAGCGTGCGTTCTGGGAAGAATTGGTTGGAGGAACAACAGGAAAAATTTCATTGATCGATTCCACCGTTTGTGGGAGGAGTTAGCGAAAACCTTTTTCTACCGACGGATGTCCTATTCTAAAACACACGTCCCTATATGAATGCATGTACATACGTATATTGAACCACTGATCTTCTATCAGAGTACTGTGGGGTTTGTTAACTGGCTGGCTGTAAATATTGTATGCTTTACTTTTTACATAGAATTTGCAGGCAGCATATGGGTTTGTTATTCTGTCTACATAAAATATAGTACTACTGTCAATATTGTACATGCATTCGTATAGGGACGTGTGTTTAGAATAGGACATCCGTCGGTAGAATGTAGAATTTTCCCGCAACTTTTATATTTGTACTTGTTACTATATCGATCGTGCTCTAGACTAATATTTGTTACCTACCCCTGAAGATAGTTTTTAATCTCTTCGATGTATTTACTCACTTGGAAGCTAATAAAACAAGTATTTATTCGTAGAAGATGCATTGTCAGAATCGACGACGGAATATGTTCATAATTCTGTGTAAATTTATTCAAAAAATGACCCCTCTATCAAAACTTTGGACCAGGCAGGAATACTTATGGTGAAGGATAAACTGCATACGAGACGATGTATGTTGTATAATAAAACATAGACTTTATTTAGCTCTGAGTTCGGCCTCACTCCAAAGCCAGAGCCACTAGAGGCACATGGGCACAGCTCCACTGTCAAAATCCAAGTCCTGAATCTGCGACGTTATGGTCGTTACAATAATTAAATCACAATAATTCACGCATAATTAAGAGACGAACATCCTAAGGTAACAATAGGTCGTGCATAATTATGAGCGTCATGGACATGAAACAAAGGACATTAAACTTTAACTTGATTGACATATCTTCAGACATACGAGCTACTGCAATTTAGGTCAGGGTCATGAATGTACTTTCGCCTAGAGGCATGGCAATATAGTTTAAATAGGTCGATCGCCTGACCAGCCACTGTGTAGAGTCAAATTACTGAAGTAACAAAAGTCGCCTATTGATCAGCTAAAAACTAAATCATTGTATTACTTACCTGAAATCCAAACCCAATACATTCATACCAGGGTGGGGTATCATCTACTGCATACTTCAATGTCATATCTTGTCTTAATACGTCATCGTGGACTTGATCTTGAACATCTTCTTCTCCAGTATTCACTACAGTGGTAAAGTTCTCATCCGGGTCCTTGACCTCATTCAAATCAACGTCAACAGCTTTGTTGTCCATACTTTGTCTAAAGCAAACACATATTAGAAATGTATAGGGTAAAATTGTTTTTGATGTCATTCCCACTATTTTTCTACGTTCACATAGGGAATATACGCGTGACCTAAAGACTCTTTGTCTTGTGACCATTAATGACAAACCCTTAGGTACCATCATGTGTAGTTTCCAGCTTAATGAAGAAACATACTGGAGAATATATAATAATTATACCAGCCCCAGTAATATAAAAAAAATCAGGGGAAGTAATGCCAATTTTACTCGTTTTGACTCATATTTCGAACACAGCAGAAAAAGTGACGTTAGGTCATGAGTGTTTTCCGGCTAAATGAAGACAAAATATTGGTGAATAATATGATATATATCATAGCCAGTAAAATGTTGGAAAGCAATGGCAGTTTTGAGCGTTTTGACTCATATTTCGAACACAGCAGAACCATTGACGTAGACACACGCGTTGTCGTAAAATAGACGCGTGTTGTAGTGACGTAGAACGACTAGAGTATATATTCAAAATTTTTTGTTGAACCTGTCTAGCGCATGGTATAACTTCCAATATGCTCTAGTTTCTATATATAGTTTAAAGGTAGAACAGTTGCCAAGGTAAATACAATTACAACGTATCAGCGTTGACACAGACTGTACGCTTTGCTATTGAGTGATGTTATAAATAACTTATACTCAGGTGTATGAGCTCTAAAGCTAAAGCTCAGTAACTGGAACTCGTTTAAACTTTGTATGTTTAAAGTAGTTGCACGTATAGAACGAACTGACCTGATTTCTTCAATCTACTGCAAGCAGAATGTCTGATTTCTCTGGGTGTGACGGTATTTGTATTCATTAACCTTGTGACTTTAACGGTTCGTTGCTTACTATTGAACTTACTATATAGAACCATTGAACAATAAATGACAGTCCATCTATCACATATAGAGACTACATTTGTATCAATGCTTTTGTTCGTTTTTGAATTGCAGTTATATTTAAATACGTTAAAATATGTCTTATAAAAAACCGCAAACATGCATACACTCATTGCAAACTGTCTAATGTCATATGACCTAAAACGAATTGTGTGGTTCTGGTTACCCGACCCCGTCTAGTGTTTCACTGCCGACCCTGAACTTTTGTTCACGTATTTGGGAAAAAAATCGCAGACATTGTGAAGTCTCGCGAGAAATAGTGGATGCAGAAACTGATATCAACTTTAAAAAGACAATATCAAACTGTCACATATGATGGAATGAACCAATAACACAGAGACCATATGGAAAACAAAAGCAACTACCTGAACTAGACACTCGCAGAGAAAAAAATACAAAAATACAAATCTACCTAAAATTGAACGTAATCGGAACCACACTTTTTTAGGCCTAAGCGGGATACTTTAATAAAACGGTTTATATCATTCTCGTTTATTTTTCCACTGTTTATATGTGTAGTTGTGTGTGTGTGTGTGTGTGTGTGTGTGTGTGTGTTTGTCTGTCTGTTTGTTTGTTTGTTTGTTTGTTTGTTTGTTTACTTTCTTCTTTGCACATGGCAGTTTCAGATACTGAATTCGAATCTGTCTGTCTATGTATGTAGGTATCATGTAGGTATGTAGATGTTTATGTCGGTAGGTAAGGAGGGAGGGGATAGGTAGGGAGGAAGGTGTGTGTATGTATGTGTTTTTTTGTTTGTTTGTTTGTTTGTTTGTTTGTGTGTGTGTGTGTGTGTGTGTGTGTGTGTGTGTGTGTGTGTGTGTGTGTGTGTGTGTGCGTATTCATTTGTGATTGCAATTGAATTAATGGCTATTGCTGTAAGACAAAGTGAAAACATTAAGGGCATCTCCATTGATAAGAGAGAAACCAAGTTAGCCCAGTATGCTGGCGACACCTCAATCTTACTTTCGAACTTGTCAACCTTGCTACAATGAAGGAAAGGCAACAAGGAATTCAATAAAGAGAAGAGACAAGAAGTTGTAGCGAGACTGACAGGACAGAAAGGACAGAGAATAGAACTGAAAAAATACAGGTTTTTTTCCTTGCCCCCCCCCCCCCTTTTCTTTATTTCGCCCGCCCGCGCCGCCTGACTATTCCACTGGAGATGAGAAACAAAAAAAAATGAATCACTTTCAGAAAGACGTAGGGTAGGATCCTACCTGTATTTCTTTCGGCATCGGTGGTTGTAACACATCAGACAAAGATTTTATTTGTTCATCACTCGTACGTTTGTAACGGTTCTTTCTGTTATGAGTTGTTCATCAAATTCTTCCCGAACAAGGTTGCTGCTTGTGTCTTCGGGAACAAGGTTACTGCTTGTGTCACCGGTTTGAATAGAAATAATTGACGTCCTGTCAAAACGATTTCAGAAGATGAGATATGTTATCGTTGAACATGATGAAAGTGGTGTTGAGAAATTCAAAAGTCTCGTCGAATCAAAGTCTGGTGATTCCCAGTGGATGCATGTCAACTTTGAGTTTCATATTACGGAGATTGCAAACTATCTGTCAAAAGTGAAGACCATTGATGGTGTACCAAGTCACCAATTTGATATCATACATTCGATACACAGTGTTTATTATTTTCCTGAACCGCAAAGTACATTACTAGATTTATACTGGATGCTTGAAGGCTGTGGGATGTTTTTTATCATGATAGATGCTGGTAAGTGTAGATTTTCTTTAAAGTCATTTCTCAACTTTGGGAATTTGTGTTTGTTTGCTTGCAATATGTACGTGAAGGTAAAGGGTAATTGTGTGGTGTAATTCTGATTAAGTGTTTACTTCCATGAGGGGGACATTGATATACTGAGTGTTCCATTGATGTTATTAGGGGTAGAACCTGGTATCAGTTCCATGTTCTGTCACTCCTAATACAAACACTGAGAATCATTAATTTAAAAAAGGGTATTAGATAGACAATCATCTGAAAGATGTACTGGGTGGAATCCATCCGTTTGGTCTCTTAAATGATGACGATGGTTTGTTGCTGTTATTCCACGTCTTCGCCAATGTCATTGTCAAATACATCATCTATCTCTACTTCACCACCCTGACCTTCCATCTCTCCCATAGCCTCGCTGTAACAAAGTTAAGATGAAATACTTCCATTAGCATGAAAAGTTACCGTATATGTTTCTGAATCACCAATATCCCATTGCCCATGGTACCTTCTCTGTGTATTGAGACAAAATTCAGGCTTTCATGGTGATGCAAGTCATTTTTGTTAGTTGACCCTCCTCCATCTTCATTCACTCTACGTTTTTATGAACGCAGTATATTTTATGAACACAATGAGTATTAATGCAGTTGAAAACTATTGACAAACATACTGACATTCCTTTGTACCAGAAACAGCTCCTATCAGTGAGTGGAACTGTTTATCCATAAATTAGAGAAGAACCATCTACAACAGCCTTTAAACAGTGCCTACAACATGGATGTCATGTCAATTGTTCAACATGCTAATTACATAATTTATAAGTTATTACAAGTTTTCTTCTCTCTAGTGTCTTACGTATCTACGTTTGAGCACGTGGCAAAGCGCCATTGGACGTTTCTACTGTATTTTAATGATACAGAGGTACTTTCGTAACTTTTGGGAGGCAATTTGGTGCCTTTGCGTTATTTTGAAACGGTCACAAATTTTATTCATTCGATGGCATGCATGTATATGAAAACGTTGACTGTTCGTCTCGCGATTTATTATTAGTTTACAAATACAATTTGCTCACACAATGTAAAACCACGATACATTGTTGGTCCACCTTTGTTCATCCGTCGGTGTATCCGTCTGTGCGTCCGTAATACGTTAGGTCTCCTACATGCAATATCCGCTTTCAATCACACCTGACACAACGGTAAACATATCATATGGGACATATGCATGTCACTTAGTTTCGCGACATGTGCAACTTTGACCGAATGCAGCCACTGTCACCAAAAATCGACATATATTTTATAAATATGTAACATATAGAGACTCCAAGCTAGTGTCTACCCCAGGGCCTGTATTGTCAGGTGCCAACTTTCTTTTAAGAACCTTGACCATCAGTGTAAATTATCCAAATCAAATCAGTTATTGCATACCACAGACACCTTGTATTAATTGTTGGCAATTTCTTTTAACTCGTGTTCACAGGTAATATAAAAATAAACCAACATACATACCCAAGCATTACTAGTACTTTTGATGCTCATATCATGATCACTTTCGACCGATGTGACCTTTGACCGTTGAATTTCAGGGTGGACTATCAATATTAAGCCATTTCCTGCATACCGCAGAGACTTTGGAGCATTTACATGTACATGGTAAATTCCTGCTAATCATATCTAAAGCTAATACAGAACAGAAGAAATATCCACATGCATTACTTTTGGTTCTCACATCACCTTATACTGGATGGCTGCCATATTTGTGGTGGTTTAATGCAGCATAAAGCAAAAACATTAATCCGTAGAGACGCCATTCACGAGTCTATTCTATATCATGGCAAGTATTATCTCTCCTTCAAGACCTTCACCTATGATCTTGACCCTGACCTTCAGAATTTTATTATCAAAATAAAACCATTTTGAGTCAAGTCTTGGTCAGACAATCCACGTCTTCGCGAAGCTAAATGTCGTCAACTTCCATCGACCTGCATGAACATTGTCACCAGTAAAGTAACACTTAATAATAGGACAAGGGTCTTTAACAGTCACAGATGTCACGATCTGTCTGCAGAATTTGAACGATTATAACCCTGGAGGCACACCCAACTGTATTGATGATGAGCTGGTATGAAAGAGGTTGCTTTGTGTTCTAACAGTCCAAGAAAACATGATACTAGCTATATGTCTTGGGAGTTCAAGACTTAGTGCGAAAATGACTGTTGTAGTTGGAGTAAAATCACAGCACATACTAAACGTTTGTTTAAAGTCTATTTAACAGTATGGAGCAGAGATGTTGATGGAGGGTCTATGATGCGTGAACACGGGAAACTGCATCCCATACAAATGTACAACTGTTATCTCTGTATCTGTGTGTACTTTATCGCTGCCTAGTCCGGCAAGATGAGAGTTGTGCTAACCATGTCATGATGTGAATTCGACAGGCATAAGTACAATAGACACCTTTGGAAAGATTAACAACTCAGTCATGCCTCGATACAAGGATTGCATTATCCAGTTACTTATTTTAATCAATCTATTAGATAAAAAATCAGCACAAAAGAAAGTTGAGTGGATGGTAGAGTAATATTTGGTGCCTACACTACTTCACGTAATGCATGGAAATTCAACGTTGAATAAATATTTGAAAAGTAAAAGGTTATTGTCGTGCCTAACGTTATTTGGAAAGTAAAACTCTGCGAAATTGGTCAGTATTGTTTTAGAAAAGATCAGAAACATCGCACTTTTTGTGATATTTAACATCGCATTTTTTGTAAGATGCATAAACGTGCTATAATTATACATTGTACCACATTCAGAGTTTGGTGAAAGAAAGGTCTCAAAGTACAGGAAACCTTGACCCAAACCATATTACAATACCTATGGTAATGAACCTCGAGTAAGTTGTCACGCTATTCATATGAATGCCGAACCCTAAACGTAAGTACAAAGCTAGCTCCTGCAGCTAACCTTATTTTTCTGTGTTTTGTTATAATGTGATAGTTTGCACTGTGTTTGAAATAATGTCACATCTTTGGTAGATTTACCGAATAACTTTATAATAGACACTTGGATCTCATGTCATCATTTGAAGACGGCTGGTGTTACCAAAGTTAAGTAAAGGGTGTGTAACTGTAAGTTTATTGTGACCTTCATAGTACCTGTGCATGCATCTTAAACGTTGACCTAATATATACATCAATTGCGATATCAACAACCAAAAACCAACTTCAAAATTACATGTATTTCTAAATGTTGATTGCTTAAAAACGTATTCTTGGTTTGAAATGATGTCAAAAACCGAATCATATCACCACTGGATAGATTAGGATTTCACTTGGACTTCGTTAGTCACGCGCCAATTGGCGTGACCCCAAGAGTCCTTATAACAATATTAGCATGTATATATAAGTATGTTGACAACCTTCAAAGAGTATAGTGTATACGTCTTGAATCAAAATACTATTTTGTACCAAATACAAGACAATGTACGCTGAATAACACCGGGCAATAAAGGTCGGGCAATGCATAACTCACGTTATTAAGAATCTACATCAACAAGCTCTTATAGGACACATTGTCTTGTTATCATTAATTGATTAATGTATGCAAAAGTACTACATCAGCAAAATGTTTAGTTATTATCATCAATGTATATATCATATTATTGGAAAGTCGTAGCATGCATTCTCAAGATATTAGCAAATAAATTTGCAAGGACGACATCATTGACGTATATGACCCATCTAAGTAAGGGACGTCAACAATTGCTTCTTTTTTTCATCTGAACTCATTTCTTTTAATATGAGACTGGATTTATTGTTTAACTTCCCAACATAATTCAGATACGGATTCTTAATACGATTTAGAATTCTGAAGCTTGCTTATTTAGTTAATTACTAACTAGCGAGAAGTGTATCCAAATTACTCCATTACTCCTAATTATCAAAGCGCTGCACTTGCTACCAGTACAACAACGAGAGAAAAAAATTAAAATGCTCTCAGCGTATTTAACTGCGTTGCTCCGTGCTATCTTGGTGAGTTGTTAATTTAGCGTAGCACCACATAGAAGTCGTACGTTGTTGTGAGCTTACTCTGACTTGACCATTATACAATGCACGAGCCAGATTAAAAAAATAAAGAATATATACTCTGATCGTTTACCGTCACAACAACGTGCGTCTATGTCATGACAACGCGTGCCCACGTCACTGGTTCTGCATGCTGTTTTCGAAATATTAGTCAAAACGCTCAAAGTTGCCATTATTTTCACCAATCTGTTTTTCATATTAATGACGATAGTATAATTGTATTATTGCCCAATAACTTTCTTCAGTCAGACGGAAAATACTCGTGATCTAAGGATTGTTACTCGTTTAGCGACTTGTAGTGACAAGGGCCCCTTAGGTCACTCGTATTTGTCCAGGCTGAAGGACGAAAAAATCGGGGAATAACATCTAATTGTAGATTTATAATATCATAATTTCTGTTGCATTAGAATTGAAGACAAACGAAATGGCTATGGAAATAAAGGCTCTGATCAACTATCCTGATATTTACTTCGAGAAATACAATGCTGTGATAAAAAATGGATTTTTCATTGTAGACGAAGAGCGAATCCAACACATTGTGCAAACATTTGAGGAGTTTGACATAGGCAAACCGTCTGAATTACGTGTACTAGCAATTGGTACTGCAAGTGGTAAGTGAGCTAATCTAATTTTTGGATCAATATTTAAACATCCAATAATACCAATAAATATTATTTACTTTCAATGCCTATCACTTTAAACAATCAAAACTTTAATGCAACTAATGTTCCAAGCGGTGAACTTATGACATAACCCCACGATGTCACAATGGATGGTGGGCTTACAGATAAGATATTTGCACTGTTACGTGATGCATGTGTATCTTGCCGCTGTATATCGTGAGTGGTACCCATCAAGAATACAGCGAATCAACACCGAAAATAAATTCTATCATTATCTGGTGATCCTTTGTAAATTGCTTATGTAAATGTGTACTTTACCAGTCAAATTGTACATTATTTAAAATTAGGTTTGCTGGATGAGATAATCATTGATGTGTTATCGAGGAGGTTCCCAAAAATCACATATATCGTTGTCGAACCAGACAAAGATGAACTCCAGAAATTCAAAGACCGGGATACATCAAAGTCAACCCAGGGTCAATGGCAGAATGTGAATATGGAGTTTAATCTCACAACGATTGAAGATTATATGGAGAAAAGAGAATGCGCCAAAAGTGAAGAGGCATTCCACATTGTTCATGCTATACACTGCGCTTATCATTTCATTGATCCATATGAAACAGTGTTACAACTGTATGGAACTTTGGAGAAGTGTGGAATGTTGTTAATCAACTTAGTTAAAGGTGAATTAAAAGTAGTATTTATTCTTTAAACATAGTACATCAGACATACAGCTAACTAAGGAAACAGAGCAAAGGTATAAACATTGCCATGAAATTTAAATAAAAAAGATAAAATTATAATAATTTATTTATGTCCGCTAAATCAAAAATAGTTCAAAAACAACTAATCGAGTATAACCTCGCTGAAATAAGCAAAATGGACAGCATAAACAAATGTAAAACCATCAAAACTTGCAAATAATAATGACCATGATGAAAAACAAAGTGGTGTGCAACTCTATCGTTTACCACATTGAGCACAAAAATATATACCTGATAGTACTGTTGTTTGTAAATATCTGAAATACGACTGCAAGGGTTTAAATAAGGGATCGTAATGTGCAATTTGTTATCATGCGAACACTTTTCTCACTGAATGGTGAGAAAATACTTTGACATAAGACTGGCAAGTACTACCCAACATTTCAAGACCATACATCAAAAGGGGAAGAACGTATTTATGAACACCATCATAAATATGTCGCTATACCTTTACCAACTACATCAGTTAAAATAATGATTTTAATATACATAAAAACACATAAACTATGTATGCATGGTGATCTATGAAGGAATTCGAAATGCCAGTTTATTTGAAAATAAACTATTTATTATGCATGGTGATCTATGAAGAAATTCGAAATGTCAGTTTATTTGAAAATTACTTTAATACACATTATCTTTAGTTCTTTGCAGTAATCAACATACAAACACAACTGTTTTACCATGTGAAGCATCACATAGTAAAGGTGCTTTTAAAATTGCAAGTCCAAAGTAGATCTAGAGACCATTTTTTACTCATCAGGATAATTTCTGATATTACTATTGTTCACATACACACACACACACACACTCACACACACACACACACACACACACACACACACACACACAAACAAACAAACAAACACACAGACACACGGACACACATGCTATCGTCCTTTATATGTAACCTTCAATTTTACGAATGGTAAAATATAGTAAATATGTTTTTAAAATTACAAATCCACAATAATTACCCAGTTCTCTCCATATGGCTGCTGTCAGATTGTGTAATTATTGGTTAACTGTTTTCTTTATCAGGTCCATGGGAGCAAACTACTGCAAAAGTGGCGGAGTATTTCTTTGATCCAAGGCACCACTTTATTGGTACAACTATTGTACGTGAAAAGCTTGAAGAGCGAGTCAAAGATTTGAAGATTACTACCAAGTACAGGAAAAAGCCGATCAAAGTCACCGGGTGTTTCAAAGAGGATTCTGAAGAAGGAAACGACATTCTTGATTTCATCGTACAGATTCCTGATTTTCGAACAACTAATCCGAAGCACGTGGTTGATGATGTGATTACTTTCATGAAAATTCGGTGTTATCAGCAATCTGGTGATGATATGTTTTTTGGTGCTGATGAGGAAGATTTGATCATCATAAAAGAGTAATTGTGATAACTACGTGACAACCATTAGTTACCATCACTACTTATGTACGATTCAAATTTTCTGTGTTGTCAACGTAGAATAAATGTCAAAATGAACAAGCCCAATATTATCAAGCATCGTTTAACTGGTTTACTTAACACAGATTGATAACTTGTAAAATTCGTAGCGTAATACTACCTACATTGTATGTATCAATGTGTTCACTCTTAGTAAGTAGTATCTGGGCTCAAAAATCCAATTAGTAGTATACTACATTTTTATATATAAAATAACCTATAGCGTAGAGCCACGTGTTATGGAGGATATTTTTTTTAATTATAACTGAGTCCAAAATACATTAACCTTTTCCAAAGCATAACCTTAAAAGTTAATAGGTTTTTGACAGATTTGTTCGCATTTTCTCCAGAGATGGTTCATAAGTGTCTGATGTTGGCTGGAATTTCCAGCCACAAACCAGAGATGGTTCAAAGGTCTCTGTGGTTGGCTTAAATTTCAAGCCACAAACCAGAGATGGTTCATAAGTGTCTGATGTTGGCTGGAATTTCCAGCCACGAACTATCGCTGGTTCATAGGTCTCTGTGGTTGGCTGAAATTTCAAGCCACAAACCAGAGATGGTTCATAGGTCTCTGTGGTTGGCTGGAATTTCCAGCTACAGACCTTTAAAATCACCCATATTATGCACAAAGTGGTGAAGAAAAATAGCCCATTTCCACTTTTTTGTGCATATAATGACCATGAAATTGACCATTTGGAATGGTCAATGTATTTTGGACTCAGTTTTATGTATTTCACATAGATAGGTTGATTGTAAGCTTGCAGTGTAATACTAACTACATTGTATCTGTTAATATTTTCATGTCGATATCAAAATAACTTCATGTAAGATGACGTAATTCTAGAAATTACCAGACTACTTTTCGATGACTGACCTTGTGTTTTCACATCCAACTGAGACTGTGAGATATAATTTTGAAGTAAAAATTATATTATATTATATATCATGCTACTATGTGCCATTCTGATTGGATAATAACTGTGGTAAAATCCCATTTTACCACGGCTGGCAGTGGTAAAATGGGCCCCTAAACTAGCATATGAATAGTACATACAAGCTGAATGTGTTCGTTCTTATACCAATAAGTTAACACTTCCTTAGAGTAAAGGTGTGTCAGGTATCCTGTACAATAGTTTGGATTACAGTAGTCCAAATAATTCCACTGATGACCTTGCGATCGAAAGCAACGATCGATCAGTGGCCTCAACATCACTGGCCATGGCTGATAAGGTACAAGTTCTCCCATGCAACGAGCCGTCTCAGCATCCTGCTCTCGTTGAATCAAGCAACACCAATTTAACTTTTAACCATCAGTCAAGTGCGTCAGGATTATTTCAAAACTGTACATTTTCAGGTTCAGTCAATGTTCAATTTGTTAACCATTAAATTAAAGTAGACTGTACTGAAACGTCGCGTCTCTGATTTACTGTCTCGAGCTTTCTCCGATTCAACAGATTCAACGCCGAGACATCTATTTTTAGCAGTGTACAAGATTGCATTGTTCTTATGTAAATATCCAAACAAAATTGTTACTTTCTTTGACCTCTTGCCCCGTTTTCTTTGATGCTAGTTTTCAACGCGTTGATGTAAATAAAGTAATTGATCAATGCAATGCAATTCAGTGTATGGTTTGTGTTCATGCAGTGTGTGTGTGGGGGCGACATGAACGTATCCACTCATCAAAATATGCTCGTTCCCGACGATCTATTACCGACGATCTTTTTCTGTACGTGCGAATTCGCCTTTTCAGGCATATAAATAACCACAGAATCACATTTAGAAGAAATAGACACATATTTTGATATAATACAATAGCAATAACCCCCGCGAAGGCGGGTATACACTCGAATTTGGTACAATTCGCTCCACATAGCACTCGCCATTCGGCTCGTGCTATATGTCGCGAATTGTACCAAAATCTCGTGTATACCCGCCTTCGGCGGGGGTTATTGCTTAAATAGTTTATTTAGACCGAAAGTTCCATTTTATTGAATACGTTTTGTTTGCACATGTCACAACCACTGACACCGTATGGTAAATATTAGCAGGTTACTGATATTTCATTTTCATTGTATTGTATTGTATTGTATTGTATTGTATTGTATTGTATTGTATTGTATTGTATTGTGTTAAGAAAGGAAACTACCAAATAATTCAACATGAGTAATAATGTTAATAATGTCATCCAACATGACACTGAGCCCTTGCTGAAAATGTATACTAGAAAAGTAAACACATGTATAAAGGTCACTGTTAACATTAAAGCAAGACACATCTACTTTACTACAGACTATGCAGCATTGATCACATCATTTAATTTGAATGAACTAATATTATGTACCGGTTTGAAAGAAATAAGTTTCAGAGATGATGTATACATAAGATATGGGCAGGCAATGGACCAGTGGTTGAATTTGTTGTACATGGAAGGTGTTGGAGGAATAACCATTTGGTGTGCATTCATTGATAATAGATTCATCTCCAGATTTCAGTAGCCACGATTATGTAACACAAAATATATCAATGCCTTTCTCAACAATGTAATCAGCAATTTCTCAACAGATTTATTGCCCAATGACTGGACATTCGATTGCCACGTGGCTAGAGTTAAAAGATCAGTCTTCAAGATTTGGGGGTTGTCAGAAGCATCTGTTGGAACTATTTCTTTAAAACTTTGAGTAGAACATACAGTTAATGTATCAGAACAAAATTCTGCATTTACAGCAGTTGGTCCCTTTGGGTTTAAATGTAGAAGGTTTGCGACTAGTACATTTCCAGCACGACTGCCTCTAGTAGTATGTTTCAATATCTTATATTGTTTCAAATAGTTGAAAAGATTAGTGGGAAGTTTATCACAAGCATGAAGTTTCAGGCCTAGTAAACGTCACATTGTATACTGTATTGGCATAGCTGGTATAACGGGTGTAGAGTATGAATAGTGGTGCACAACTGGTATAACAGGAGTAGAGTGGTCTACAACATTTCCTTTGAGATGCCATATCTCAAGTGCATGTGTCCGGTAGCAGTCAATTGATATACAAATTAGGGTATCATCGTCACACCGGTTCACTGTACATGTACTATGCTACTATGCTGGCACACAACTATTTGTAGTAGAAATACAGTTACAGGAAACAGAAACATCACTGAATATATCAAGTTCTGCATAAAATGGTAACATAGTTAGATGAAGAACGTCATTAAGTAAATCCACACTAAAAATTCTAGAACAGATGATGGCTGGAAACAGCAGAATTATCAAATCTTTGGAGAACAATTTCTATGGATGGCTTCAGCTATTGACTGCGCCCTCAATCGCAGTCATATTTTAGATTTTTTTTTGTATTCCCACCACGATCGACAGATTTATTACTAGGAAGGAAGGTGTGTGTGTGTGTGTGTGTGTGTGTGTGTGTGTGTGTGTGTGTGTGTTTGTTTGTTTGTTTGTTGTTACAAAAACTAATTCTCACTTCTTTAACATAAAACACTTTTAAAATGTTACTTGTTTGATTTGCACTTGACCAACTTACATCTTTCTTCTTACAACAAATTGTGGTCTATTCTATTGTTGAGTAAAATGAATTGTTTATGCATACAAAATTCTTAATGTTAAACTTAAAGTTTCACTCTGAGACAAACATGATAATGTATCGTAATATCTTTGAATATATACGTACATAATTCCTTTTTCCTTTTTATTCATTTGTTTATAATTATTGTTGGATTTAATTTACACAGTAGAGACTAAGATAATGTAAGATTATTATATTATGGCATATGTAATAAACGTTAACACAGAACTGATAGTCGAGCAAGAGTTTGATTTGTAATGGCGTGAATCTATACAGGAACAAGATTTGAACTAATTGGCTTAGAGCATTCAATAAAATTTCACTTGTCTGTAAGGTACGCCACGACGGGGCGCCCTCACACATCGGTCAGTCCCTATTGATCACACCTGTGAGGGCGGAGTGACACGATATATATTTAGTGTAAAACTACGCACAAGTGCCAAGAAACCCCAAATTAAAATTGTTCTCTCAGTGATGATCCAGTGTTGCATCATGGGAGTAAGTAAGAATTCGCATGTATTGAATGTACAACGAATATTCATGATGACTTCTAAGTATTTACTACTTTATTCAGATAAGTCATATTTATTGTTCATCTAATGCATATGCATGTCTGGTACCTACCATGAGGCAACGCTTGACCAATGGTAGGGCAATGGTTTTTCTCGGCAATCACACGGAATGTATACGATCCTAAATTATGAAATAACTATCTGGAACCCAAAAGTTTATGGTGTCGTGTTCAAATTTCAGTGTATAATAAGTCACTATACCATAGGGACAAATCTTTTTGAATGTTAATTGAAGTATTCATGACCACATACATTTCCTATTTTGGTCCTTGCATAATTTAATTTCCATACTTTAGTTTCAGCTTATCAGCTAATCTCTTCAATTGACAGCTTCTTAGAGCCTTAACGAGTACTTCCAATGTAGCATCTTCCCCATATTTGTTTCTCCATTTCCCGAAGACCTCATACTTCTGTTCCCTGACGTTCTCTGGGTTATTACTAATTATGTGTTCAATATCTGTGTCATTGAGACCCAGTCTCCGTGCTAACATCTTCCAGTCATTAACAGGTACACGATCAGACAGATATACAGCGATTTCTGTAAATATATCTGTAAATATATCAAAAAATATTCTGCTATAATCCTTAGACAGTCCGCCAAAGTTTTTCAATTCTGTCCAAATACTTGCTTCTTATAACCTTCGAATAAAGAGGCACGTAATCTACTGCAAATTTGCATTTTGAAGATATCCTATCAAACAATGCGATCTTTAGTAGCTACTGTTTTGTGTTGTCCAAAGATTCAACGCTTTGGCAACTTTAAACTTGGCTAGTAAAGAACGCAATTCTTAGTAGCCTCAGACAACCACCCCTTCTAACTAAATAATTTGGCCGAAATTGCAAATTGCTTCGATACATTTCAAATCAATATGTAGTAGTGTGTATTGCTATGAATATAAAACCAATATGTAGTTAGTAAAAATAGGTCTTTTGCTGACATTTTTTCCATTTCTCTCAATTTGACATTTGTTGAAGAAATATTTGTACTTAGGGGTACGAAACATCCATCAAAAGTAAAATCGATTTAGTACGACGAGAACCAAAATGGCTTACCCCCCCCCCCACAAAAAAGAGTATTGTTATTTATCATACATTGAACTATTGATCTCACTCTCAATTAGATTCGTTGTTGCTGGCGCTCTTCTAATTTGTCCAGGAGAGCCATATAAAACTAAAGTGCGCCATCAACGACGAATCATTTATGATAAAGAACAAAAATAGCGATACTAGTGTCAAGCAGACGACATCTTTCAGCAAACATCCAATTGCAAGATAAAAATAAACGATTGTTTACGGCAGATAAAAGTAAGAGTATACGTCAGTGTGAATAGCTTACCTCGGCCTGGTCTTGATGACGTCGAAGATTGTGCACTGTCTAGAAACCCTCTGTCTGCACAGGTACCTGCAGCAGCCTAAAGTTTCAAATAGAATATAGGACTTCTATTATATTGTGCTATATCTTTACCAAATGTTCATCAGAGGTCGTATCTGTATGTTCTGAAGTTTACAACTCTTTTGTTCAATTGTAGGTAATTCCAAATGGACGCAAGAGATTCGATGTTTTGTCAGGCCACGGCGTTGTATTATGAATGTGATAATTCATACTCAGTCATTCGACCCTTGTCAGAGAGATAATCCTAGAATACTCTGCCTATACTGTAAGAGGTGCACTATGGGAGCATTTAGTAATTACAAGGGGAAGGGCCGGGGAAATAGGCAAGGGGTCACTTTTTACAAATCAGTTCTTTTGGGGAGGGTGATACGGTGATCGCATTAGAGGAGGGTCATGGTTAGTTTGACTCATTCCAGTTTCTACATTTGCATCATTTCGTAATTTTGGCATTTACAACGGTCAACGGAATCGGGAGTGGGTCATGTTAATTACGTAACAAACTGGGCCTGATTTTCCCTGCCCCTTGCAATTACTGAAATTTCCCTAAGAAGAACTCTGTGACTGGATCACTATGTACGAAACCCTATTTTTTGCACATTTTTGCTTTTAATAAAAAAAAGATCACATTGATAAAATCATCTTGCGAAAACAGAAAAAAAAATCAATAACAAAAGAATCAAAAACAAAACAAAACAAAACAAAACAAAACAAATCAAAATGGTTTCACACCTACCGATAATTTTGGAACTCTTTCTACAGTCTCCGCATTAAAATTCGAGTCAGGTTGCGTTTCATCAACTTTCATCTCTTTCACAGTTTCCAGTTGTTTCAATTGTTTCTTTTTTCTCTGCAAAGCCTTTTCTAGCTTCTTCATGTCCTGTTTGTATTTAACAATATCGAGTTAAAGGCATAAAGCTTTGAACTTATCAGACCTACATATACTTATATGATTGTGTCCGAGTCCAATCGTCTTAAAGGTGAAAGCAACTCCAAAAAACATAAAGGTACTTTCTAAAACTTTGGGTTGTGAATAGTCATTCCATGATTTCATATCACATGATTTTCGCACGATTGCCAAGAAACACAAGTCTTCATTTAAACTTGATCACAAGAAGAAAGACACTGCGCTCAGTAAATACATTTGGCACCTAAAAGACAGCAAAAACAATTACGACATACACTGGTCAGTTCTCAAGCAGGCTTCCTCATACTCAAATGTTACCAAACGATGTCAACTATGTCTCTGGGAAAAATATTTTATTATAACTGCCGACAAATCAACGACCTTGAACAGCAGAACTGAATTAATCAGTAAATGCCGGCACGCTAACAAGTTCTTACTTAATAATACGTAACCTTTGTTTTCAATTTTTTTGTGTACACACAGCCATCAGTGAACACACATAAATTATGTACATAAAACAGAATGTATAGCCAACGACTACTATTAAACCACACTATTACACCCGACGATCCTTCTGGTGAAACGGTCTGTAGTGTAAATCCACAATGTAATATCAGACTCGTCTTCTTTCATTTATATATATATATATATGTATGTATGTATGTATGTATGTATGTATGTATGTATGTATGTATGTATGTATATGTGTGTCTGAGTGTGTGAATGAGTGAATGAGTGAGTGGGTGAATGACTGAATGAATGAATGAGTGAGCAAGTGAGTGTGCGTGTGTGTGAGTGAGTGAGTGAGTGAGTGAGTGAGTGAGTGAGTGAGTGAGTGAGTTAGTTAGTGGATGGATAAATGAGTGAATGTATGGATGAATAGAATTGATATGAAAATATGACAATACAGCTATTTATGATATGATGCTAAAGAAATATCAACGTTTGTGAAAGTGAAAATGGAATGGCATAAAGGTGATTGCATTTTGTAAGAAGTGTATGTCTTGTGAACTTTGATAAAATGAGGTTGAAAAATGACAACATAATTGCCTATCAGAGAGCGAGCGAGCGAGCGAGCGAGAGAGAGAGAGAGAGAGAGAGAGAGAGAGAGAGAGAGAGAGAGAGAGAGAGAGAGAGAGAGAGAGAGAGAGAGAGAGAGCTATTCCTGTCAGTTTTTATTTCAAGAGCAAAAACTGAGTACAAGAAAAGATTGAAGATTTGACCAGTTTTCTCACCTAAGTTGATATTTTAGGAAATTGGAATCGAATGATAATCAAATTCCCTGAAAAGCTTACTGAGATGTAAAACCTGGCCAAGCTTTTGGTAACTTTTTATACCCATTACTCTATGAATTACGTAGACATCTTAAATTTTGTTCATACCCGACATCTCATACGTAGCAGACGAAATGGGAATAGCTTCTTTTTTCCTGCATGTAGGATTGTTTTCTAGAACATGTAGTCGTACTTTCTCCTGTGTACTACCTACATCTGTGTCTCTCTTATTAGGTGGTTCGGGAACTTTACCCACACTGTAGTTACTTCTACTGTGGTCTCTCTTGCCCACTTGCTCTGGATCTTCTTCGAATTCACGAATGGTATCGATTCCTCTGAGGCAGACTTCTTTGGGTGGTATCACCAAAGGGTTGTCGTTAAGTTTACAGACCTCGAGCTGTAGCAATTCTGTTGCGAAGTTACTGGGTAGGATGGAAATATTATTCTTTTGTGCACAGATTTCTGTCAGTTGATACAACGCAGTGATGTCTTCTGGCAGCGATTTGATTCGGTTGTGATTAATATGAAGGACTTCAAGATTCCCCATTTCGTACATTTGTGGAAGTTCCTCTATACTGTTATGACTCACATCAAGAAATGTGACGCCTAATCTACCAACTGAATTCGGCAAAACTCCTGAGAGCGAATTCCATGACAAGTCTAACCTCACAAGATTCGACAGTTTAGTGATATCTCCTGGGATCTCCTTGATGCCATTTCTGTTCGCGGATAGAACTTGTAGTTGTGTGAGTTGGCACAACCCACCTGGAAGTTTTTGCACTTTGTTCTGACTAATATCCAGATGCTGAAGATGCGATAAACGACCAACACAGTTGGGAAGATTCTCAATATAATTCTTCGACAAGTTTAATCTGTTCAATTGACACATGTTAGATATGGCATTCGGCAGAGATCTAAGTTGGTTGCTCTCAAAATTCAAATGTTTTATCTGACGACAGTGACAAACACTCTCCTGTAGACAGCTTAAGGAATTATAACTGAAGTCTAGATATTCCATATACTTCAATACATTGAAGGGTTCCGGCAAGCTATCTAATTTGTTATGGGCTGCACTCAATAGCTCAAGACGTTTCATTGCAGTCAGGTTGTATGGCAAGAACATGAACTCATTTCCACTTAGTCTAAGAAACCGTAGCTTGATACAACCATCTAAGTTCTCTGGAAGTCGTTTCAAATTATTGTTCTCTACATTAAGGTTTTTTAGGTGGGTAAGTTTTGCCAAGGAATCCGTCAAACGTGTAATGTTATTTCTTGCAACATTGAGTTTCTCCAGAGTCTTAATCTTCGCGATATCGTTTGAAACATCACTTATTTTATTTCGACTCACGTCAAGTTCTTTCAGGCTGCAAAGTTCGTACACACATGATGGAATTTTCCGCAAATTACATCCGGACAAACGAAGAAGGGTTATTTCTGTGAGACTGCTAGCAACCGTCGGTGGAATGTTGAGACCTTCCCATAAACCATTATCAGATACATCAAGGACTTCGAGCTTAGATTTGAAGCCTGACGAATAAGAAGTGTCGTAGGTAAAACCTCCGAGATTATTCTCATCCAGTATCAAAGTCCGTAATTGTATCAATGTGTGTAGTGATTTTGGTGCTGTCTTGATATTGTTCCCACCCACATCAAGTATCTCCAACTTACTCAATTTAAAAAGCACACTAGGAAATTCGGTTAAAACATTGTGCCTTATGATGATCTTTGTGAGGTTGCTCAGTCTGGACAACGTTCTCGGAAGATCAGTAAGCTTATTTCTAGTGAGTATCAACGACTCTAACTGTGATTGTTTGAGAATGTCTGCCGGTAAAGATGTAAGACTCTCGTCACTTAGATCTTGTTCTAGATCATCAGCCATTCACGACCTGTTAACAAAGAAGGGAAGCAGAAAAAAAATGAATACCGTATAGTAGGAACAGTTGGCACGGAGGCGAATATAATTGTCATCTTTTGAATCGAGTGATCAATATTGACTTGCAGCCTTCTGAATTGAACGGGAATTCGGACTATGGTTGCATGTTATGAGGCCCAGCATCTTTTTGACCTGGTGTTGTTATTTCACCTGTTCAAGTCGTCTTTCAGTCTTTTGTCTAAACACTACCCCAGGGAATGGAGAATATTCCCAATGTTTTGTGTGGCCAATACCCATAATATGTACTGTAAACTCATGTACAATGCACGTTTGTCAATGGAAGGCGTATATATAATGAGTGAATTTTGATCCTAAACAGTCCAGTCCTAGCGAAGGCTGCAAAACTGACACTCGACTGTGCTAATCGGTGTTCACAAATTACCTATTTTCGTGAGTGGCACAACATTATAAGTTCAGTCGAGGTCATCTCAAAGGTGATAAAGATTCCAAACATGACTGCCATACCATACTCTCTCCAACGTCTATGATTATACAAATGATTATTATTTTTTTTTATCTCTGCAGATAACTTGTTATTTGAGTACGTGTAATATATGAGATCATGGGTAGTTTATCCATCATCACATGTCCGTTAGTAATGGGGTCATTGAAGTGATTAGAAACTTCTAGAAAGGAATATTTTGACCTATGATTAGGACATTGAAGTTGAAAATAGAAAATAACCATAGAGCAGTTTCATGGTCCACGTCAATTTTGTACATACACAAGATACACCATATTTGAATGGATGGTCTTCGATTACTTTCAAACAGACACACTAGGGGTATTAGACTTGAAGGTAAGTGACTATTTTATCGAGAGGCTTGTGCTATCAAACATTTGAACATGTGACATCATTAACTTCAGAGACATGCAATATTGTAAGTTTTACAACACACCATAGGGAGGTTATGTTATGCGTCTGTCTGTCTGTCTGTCTGTCTGTCTGTCTGTCTGTCTGCCTGCCTACCTGTCTGTCTGTCTGTGGACAGGCCTAGGATATCTAAAAACAACAACCTCAATCCTAATGAAACGTGCTACACATCTTACATATGTAATGACAAGAATTTATGAGAAAATCATTATTAATTAGTTTTTTGCATAGTTGATGTTTTTTTTAGTAATTAGGCTATATTTTAAGAATGCATACTTCAAATATAATATAATTTGGTCATACGTTAAGGGGGTGGCCAGGCGAAATCAGGCTCGGGCTGTTGTGTAAAACATGACCCTTCCCTGACTTAGTCTAGTTCCTATACGGTATTGTTGTGATTTACATGATTGTACACTTCCACTCACAGTATTGTCAAAGTCTTTACTCTAGAAGTCCTGAGATGCATGAGATGCAATTAGTCAATCACAAAATTCTAACCAATAACACAGTCCCTCATAAAGTTAGTGCTTATTGGGGCAGTTAAGTTATGTCCAAATATCGTATATTTGTCATCTCAAGATGCTACTTCTACACTGTTTATGTCGCTATAGTAGTTGGGGTTTGTTGACTGGATGAACAACTTATTGTGCTGATTGAGGGGCTATGACCAGACATGGTTTACTTAAAATCACGTCGGCATCCAGACTACCTGACTCTGTTGTGCTAAAAAATGACCCAAGTCCCTTTCTCTAAATGACCCTCCCCTTTTAGAATATTTCGAAAACATGTTTCAAATACATTAGTCTCAGAAACAATGTTTGAAAGATTTACTCCCATCTCTGCCACCACATTGAATTCCTAACTACTACCATATATCGTAGCAACATTATGTGAATTTGGCACTGTATTAATTGATACCTGTGTTTGGATCTCATTGACTGAGCTGAAGATCAGAAAAATAACTCCCAAACATTAGATGGGCACATTCCCTGTGTTGATGAATTAATTCGTAGCAATGTCAATTCTTAGGATGAACACAGTCCATTTATGGGACACCGTACACATATCAATAATGTACATATTCTAACCGTGATGACGAAAAATAACAAAATCAAATCAACAATACTTGTAAATAGAATTCGCGTTTCAAGAAGTTTGATGTTTGGTTGCTTTGTCTCTTTGCCACTTTTCATAACCTAAAAGGCGTCCAATAATGGCACAATTGTCAAAACGTTATAAACAAAAGGCGGTTATGAGATTATGATTCGTCAAAGTTACCTTCTTTTTGTTGACCGCTTGAATCATTATCTATTTAGTACAGCAATCTGAAAGAACCAAGGTTTTAGAGGTTTTCGTTTATTACTATGTAACATTTGTAATTATTTATTGCTAGGGCAAATAAAAAAAACCTCTCCATTTGTTGCATGTTCCTCTCAATTGACTTTTTATCATTGACATTCTACTTTGGCAGCAGGCTGAGATATACTTTTCTTTTAAACTTGTGAGAGTTTAATATATAAAATGCTGCATCCATATTTGTCATCTATGCTATGTACTAAAATCAGTTTACTTAAAATAGTTTGATATCACTTAGGAACAATGGAAGGATGGTCATATTAAACAAAATATTTTCAGTAAAGTGGAAATAGAAATTTGAGACATGCAATACCGTATAGCATATCAGTATACCGCATTGTATTATTAGTAAATTTAAAAGCTGTGTGATGGAAAGAGCTGATGAATATGACATATATTCCTTGTGTTGTGATAGTTCATGCAATCATTGGAATCGGAGGGCTTTTGCTCTACATACATTTTGACATGATTGTTGAAACTGATTTTTGCACATAGCAGAGGAAATGGCTAATTTACAGTAACTCTGGTCCTGGATATGTTCAACTTTGAAGCTGCTATCTACACATTTAAGATACTGGTATTTCTTTACCAAAACAACAAGTGCCATTCAACTCTTACGTTGGTGTATTATTTCATATGTGCAATTTGAAGGATTTTAAAATCAGGCCATTGTTTGTTACATGTGTTAATTTGTTAACATCTTTGGTGTTTTTGTTGGTGTTATTGTTGAACAAGGCAGACCAACTTTTAAAAGGTTAATTTTCCCATGTATGAGGATTCATGAAGTCAATTTATTTTTTAGATACCCCCCATTGAATCACATTATTTTTTCAGATACCACCCCACACTATGCATATTTTTCGAGTACCCCTCAAATCTCCCCCTTACAATCTTTTTGTGAGAGTAGCCTTATTCTATATGTTTCACCATTGTGGGTTGATACAAGTCATTTTTCTCCCTTCTTGACCTTCAATCCTTCTCTTCTGTCCCTTCTTCTTAGCAAGCCATGTAATGTATGTATTGTTGTCATGTACTGTTTTCCTAAACGTAAAATCATTTGCTTAATTTTTAAAAGATGAAACCCAAACATTTGATAATGGAAACTTGAGGTCTATTTACCTATATATTCTGAAAGAGTAATAGTCAGGTCCATGTCAATTCCAGACATAACCAATCAGGAAAAGACGCATTGACCCTAGATAACCTTTGATTGATATGTATGAAACGTACCCGGGGAACTGTAACAGGAATATTGAAGCGTCTATAGATTGACAGATGCGTAAGGTAATAGAATCGAAGCCATGGATACATGGTTCAATGTTCATTTCAGAATAGCTGTTCATAGAAATGGTTAAATGTACCAGAACTATTTTCGGACACAAGGACTACACTGCACGCTATGTCGCAAGCACGTAGTATGAGTACTGTTACGCGCACAGCAATCACTAACACCAGTAACGGATCGCCGGCAATTCGCCGCTAAGGAGGCTTTTTTGATGGTTTGTGCGCAGCACGAGAAATGAAATAATATGTTGCTATTTGGTGTTTTAAGGTAGAATGGAAGCATTTGTGGAGTTCGGTGTGATTTATTTGTTGGTAAATGTCCAGGGACGAGAAATATCTCAGGTGGTGGCACCAGCCTTTCCTCACTGGAACGGCTAGTGCCACCGCGGTGGCAGTAGCCGTTCAAGTGAGGGCGGGCTACTGACACCGGGGTGGCACTAGACTCGGCAAATATGTAGCAAAAGCCACCACGATATTTGAACATGAAGGGCTACAAATTGTACTGACGCTTGTTACTATCATGACTACTTTTACAACGTATCGTCAAGTGATTAAAATATTGTATTTCGGAATTATGAGATTAAATTGTACATTTCGGCATTGTAGGCCATAGGTCAGAATTGGACTGGTGATGACGAATCTGGGCAAACATGATGTAACTGAAATTCACATGATTGGTTAAAGAAAAGTACATAATAACTTTTATGATGCCATGATCTTAGGGTGTGATTTGCTATTTATAGTCGTTGTGTAAATTCCATTGTATTGGAAGTATACTTAAAGATGGGAATTAAACATCCAAAAGCACTTAGGTAGGTGATTCTGGCAAGCCGAAATCTCTTCTCAGTCGTGACTAATTCCCGACTTGGACCTGAACGATCCCGTATGAGAGTATGAGAGTGTGAGTGCTAGAGTGCAACGTTAGAATTATCCATACTTATACTATTCAACTCTATGACTCGCAAAACTGGTGGAAAATCCAACAGGTCCACTTAATGTTATTACGTTCTGGTAGAAGACTGAGAAGAAGATGACATTTATATCCTTGTCAACGGCCACCTACAATTATGGCAGAAGCAGAACCGAATATCCAGCGTGAATCTCCACAGCCAGAAAACAACAGAGCAGAGGTCAACCAAGGCCGACACCAAGACGCACGGCCGGCTCGCCAAGAGCTACAACATACTGTCAACAGAATGCAGAATTTGATGGTTGCGTAAATGTGATGCATATATCGTCCTTAAGCAGTTTAACAATATTCAACGTCTGAATATTTTCAGCCTGCTTATGTCTGGTGAGGCGGAGAGATGGTACACGTCCTTGCCTGACGACCTGGCGAATAACTGGGACAATCTAGATCTGCGTGCAGTGTTCATCAGACGATTCCAAAACAGAGCACCACGGTGGCGTATATAAACCAAGAACTGAGAAAAATATGCCTGACGTTTATGTGATGTGTGTTATCGTTATAACAGAAACTTTTTAGTTTATTTTTACAGGGGTTAATACCGACTATACATAGTACGGTAGTCAACAGAGATCCGGTTGATTTCCAGGAGGCCGTGGCTTTCGCCCGAACAGCAGAAGTGGTAGAACGGTTCAACGATGACGTCAGGGTACTGAAAACTGTTCATACTTCAGACAATTCTACAGAGGTTCTACGCTGTTGAAACAGAATGAAGTTCTACATGAGGCGCTGGCAACACCGGTGACACCCATGCCTATATATACCAGCTGTGCCTGTTCTGATGCGACGAATGCCCTGCGCAAATACTGGACCATGATCATGGGTCGTCCAGAACTATAATTATTCTAATGTGAATAAGCCGCCAGTAGGACCTCCATGTTATGGCGGTCGTCAAGTTAAATGTGAGATGTCATTGTCATTGATGCATCAAGTGTGACACCAAGGTCTCGAACAATCGAAGAAGAATGAACTATGGCACTCCCAACTTGTATGTCGCACTCCCGTGGCCCGTCCCCATTTCCAAACTTCGAGGAGAATTTTATTACCTCTGTCTTGCCATCATTAAGTAGAACATACTTTCTAAACAGTGTTTACTGATGATGTCCTCCAGTGGCGCTGTATAAAGACTAAATAATACTGGTCCAAGGACAGAACCCTGGGGGACCCCACAATCAAGTGACTGTGCTTCCGACACCACCGAACCAATACGTACATGTGTACTTTCATTGTTCTTTTCTGTAAATATGAGGTTATCCAGTCTAATCTGTACTTTGAATGCCAAACCTATGGCGGAGTCTGTGTATCAGAATGTTATGGTCGATGGTGTCGAAAGCAGCTGATAGGTCAAGTAGAATCAAAATAACGTCCTCCCGCCGATCGAGGGCTCGCAGCACATCATTTTGGACACGAATGAGTGCAGTTTCGGTGCTGTGGCCCTCTCGGTAGGCGGACTGACTTTTTGCATACAAATTATTGCTGCACAGATACGAATTAATTTGAATTAAAACTGATTTTTCAATCAACTTTGAGATGAAAGGTAAATTGGAAACTGGTCTATAGTTTTTATAGACATTTTTGTCAAGTCTAGGCTTTTTTAGCAAAGGGCGTACAATTGCAGATTTACATGATTGTGGAAATTCACCTGACATTAATGAAGTATTGATGATATGTGTAATTGCTGGGGATATTTGATGTAACAATTGCTTTACAAGTACTGTTGGTATCGGATCTTGACTTGCGGATTTAGCAGGTAACGACCGTATGAGCTTCTCAACAAATTCGATAGATACTGTCTCAAAAGAGAACAAACTGAAACCAACGTTTAAAGAAGAGCCAACTGGTGGAACAAATGACATAGCCTCACGAATCTTTTCGATCTTAGAAATGAAGAACTTGGCGAAGATGTCTGGTAATTCATTTGAGTCCACGTCTGGTCTAGTTGAAGCAAGTTCACTCTTATTGCCCGCGATGTCGTCAATTATACGAAACAGGGATTTAGTATCAGCAGCAGTAATACGATTGCGATGATAGGATGAATGTGCATCGCACAACTTTGCCGTGTACAGATTTCGTGCAGATTTAAATATTTGCTCATGGACAACAAGACCAGTTTTTTTCCATTGCCTTTCCAATTGACGCAGATTTCGGCGGGCCGACAAAAATTCTTCCGTGAACCACGCAGCACGGACTTTATCCAAAACGTATTTTTGGATGACAGGTGCAACATCGTCGATTACTGAGGTCATCGCGTTATTGTACGTGTCAACGAACTCAGTAGCACACAGATCGATTTCTGATAAACCCGGTAATGACGATGCCGCAAGCTTTTGTTGAAGAACACTCATGTCAATGTTGGCAAGTTTTCTTCTTGGCAATGGACAACATTAAGGTCGCACAGGAAAGAATGAAAGCGCAATATGACAAAAGAGCAATACAACACGAATTCACAATAGGGGATACAGTTTATTTATACAACCCAGCAGTGAAACCAGGGAGAGCTAGAAAGTTTCACAAATATTATAGGGGTCCATATCGAATTGCTGATTTCATTCCACCACTCAATTATCGATTGCGATACGTTCATTCGGGAAAGTTATATCCTAAATTGGTACACCATAACAGACTCAAAAAGGATTCAGTTCGATCTACTTCCTTAGAAGGTAGTACCCCTGATGTAACTTTCGGTGCTACGACAACGGATACAGACACACATACACCAAGTTTGGGAGGCCCCGTTCCTCCTCGCCATGCAACTACGTGAACGTTATCATCGACAGAAACTGATGGCAAGGAAAGTCAAAATAGCGACTTGTCTTCAATTCGGCACTCGAGTGATGATCGACAAAGTTATCGAAATACTCCATCCTTGCAAATACCTATTGATTATGATAGTGATAGTTTAGCAGGAGAAATTGAATACGCAGGGGATGATACATATTATCACATTGACAAGATTTTGCGCGAACGGCACAGAAATGGTGTTTTGGAATACTTGGTAAAATGGGAGGGGTATCCTAGTTCAGAACATACATGGATACCAGAGTCTTATTTTGAACGATGAAGCGATCTTATCTTTACGCGATAATCCGGTTGTAATTACAGGCAAACAAAGCTCTACCTAATAGCTCACGCAGTGGCAGCAAAACTGCCGCGTAGCAGCTCAATGACTAGTACGCATGCAATATCGTATTTCGGAATTATGAGAATAAATTCTACTTTTCGGCATTGTAGGCCATAGGTCAGAAGTAGACTGGCGATGACGAATCTGGGCAAACATGATGTAACTGAAATTCACATCATTGATTGGTTAGAGAAAAGTATATAATAACTTTTATGATGGCATGATCTTAGGGTGTGATTTGCTATATTTAGTCGTTGTGTAAATTCCATTGTATTGGAAGTATACTTAAGATGAGAATTAAAACATCCAAAAGCACTCGGGTATGTAGGTGATATTCTGGCAAGCCGAAATCTCTTGTCAGTCGTGACTAATTCCCGACTTGGACCTGAATGATCCCTTACGATAGTATGAGAGTGTGAGTGCTAGAGTGCAACGTTAGAACTATCCATACTTATATACCGTTCGACTCTATGACTCGCAACAAGACCACATAAAACAAGAACAGGAATGAGGTCACATACGTTTCTTTACAAAAGCACTTATAGGCGCCTATTAGATTCTCTCATAGCCTTCATTGGTTCCACTAAATTTACAGTTTTTTTTACATTATTTTGAGAAGTTTGACACAAAAGCGAATCCGAACCTCTAGTATGGTGCTCCTTCATTCGAACTGGCGAAGTGAGCTTCAATTTGAGAGCACCATACTAAGGGTTTTGACGAGCTGTTGTGTCAAAGTACATGTATAAAACAAACAATTTAGTGAAGCCAGTATAGGCTGTGCGGTCGCATAGTTGATGATCCATAGAGACTAATAAGCCTAAATATAGACAAGTAAACAATAGTTCTGAGATAAGTATACAACAGATACCGGTGGAAAGATAAAGAACAAGGTGGATCCGCGTTGTTTATCTTTCCACCTGTGTCTATTGTACTTATGCCCAACAAGTTCACAGGATGGCAGGATTAGTCCATCTCACCCTTGCTAGACTAGATTAAGATAAAGTACACACTATCTCACCAGGCTAGGTGATGATAGTACTGAGATAAAGTCTACACATTCGGATGGGGACACATACAGCGTTCATTGCGAAACATATAAGCCATGCAACATTCACAAGCCCTGATAGGGTGGAACAACGAGACGTGTCTTATAGTGTAGCTCATATGAAGACCTGTGTAAAATTCGTTTTTTCAAATGTTTACCGTTTCTTTTGAATGGTAACAGTTGTGCCCCCCTTCCTTAAACCCTGTGCAGTCACTACTCCATTCACAACTATTATTCTCCTTATATAAGTTCTCCTCGTAACTTTGGCAAACTTTTTTGGTCCGGGCTTTTCATTCTTGAGACCATGGATGCTTCCCTTATACTTCCATGTTCAGGCTTATGGTTTCTGACTTTGCTGGACTGGTTTTACTCATAGACCATCTACATGGGTGGAGGGTCTATGTTTTACTTGAACTACAAAAGTCAACCCAATTCACACCTTCTAAATCCCCATTTGTCTTACAATTACTGTCTATCCAATAAATGATAAGACTTCAACAGCAACTCAGACAAGGAGTTGGTTATATCTCGCTACACAAACTTTAATATTAGCTCCGGTAGAGGACTGCTAATCATGTACATGTCAAACACCGAGTCAACATTTTGACAGCGAAAGGGTATAAAGAGTAGTAGCACAATGGTCTATTCACTACATAGTAAATATATCATTTGTTTTAGATCCTACTTTGAAGTCCTGTTGATATTGTTATCGTACTGAATATAAAATGTGTGCTTTATTACATACTTGTCTTGTTGTATTTGCCAAATGTTACAGAATTTGAAGTGTGCATTCTTTAGGTTAATTAAAAAATTTCATTAATTAGGCAGATAACTCATAGCATCAAGCTAGATCAACAAACTTATTGAGCTGCGCCCTTTATCTTATTGATTTGAAGTATGTATTCTTAAGATATAGCCTAATTACTAAAAACCATTAGTTATTCAAATGACTAATTAATGTTCATTGAATGTGAACCAAAATCTAATCAGTTCTTGCCATTATCATGTGGAAGATGTGTAGCAAATTTCATTAGAACTGATGTAGTAGTTCTTTTTTAGATATCGTTTCTACAGATACACAAACAGACAGACAGCCAGACATACAGACAAAACCATTGCATTAAATCGCCTTACGGGGTGTGTGTGTGGGGGGGGGGGGGGGGGGTAAAAATCAATGACGTTTGGTAATTAGCAAATATAGAATATATCTTCACAATGCAATTGGTGTAAAATTGGTGATACATACACTGGTGATAACAAAGCGCACGCGTTATATAGAGCTTGTTGTGGTAGTTTTAATTTTGCATTTGCATGCCATATCGTACTGTATGTAGACGTTTGTATTTGTGTTGGGGTTAAACTCACTACTATTGAGTTGCCTTGTCTGTACACAGTAACTTGAAGTTCACGTCACACATGCCCCGGATTACTCGATTTCTTGTGGGTGAATGATTTATATTCCTTACCTTCTTGTATCATTGGATCAAAACTTCTTCTGAGTCGACTTATATATATGTGCGACTGTAACAAAGTTAAATCCAAACGGCCATATTGTTTAGTGTAGTATGTTACTATGGTGATGACCTCACCATAATCTTCCCTTATACATTTGTATTTGGTTTGTAATTTGATCACCTGAACAAGTTCTGACTTGAATTCATTGTGGCATATCTTTGAAACTATGATAATCCGTTAACCTATCGCCCTTGTCATCGTGCTCTGGGGTATACGATTACACCACAGGGTAAAGGACAATTAATTGATTTTGTACTCGCGATTTTCCGGATTTCTAATATTATTTTCTTTATAGTTCAAAGTATAAAGTATAAAGTTTTAAATACTGTTTCCTCTCACCATGGATGTAATACATCCATGCTCTCACTGTTTTTGTCTATTTCCTACCCGATATCAATGTCTTATCTGAGTTTATCAGCTTTGCATTAATTAGTAGCTTGCTAGAACAAACCATAGACCCTACACCAACAGGATACGCAACTGCGGCAAACATCAAAGGATGTTTGAATGTTTATAGTACGATGTGTGTTTGTTGGTGTAGGGTCTATGAACAAACTCACTATTTGCCCAAATTAACGTGTACTACCATTAGTCGGATCAGTGGATGTTTACACTCACGGCATAATGCCGTTAATTTGGGCAAATAGTGAGTTTGTTCTAGCAAGCTACTAATTAATGCAAAGCTGATAAACTCAGATAAGACATTGGTATCAGGTAGGAAATAGAAAAAACAAAGTTAAAGTTTGCTCAGTTGATTGCTCTAGTGTGCGTGGGGCTTTAGCACTTTCTCGTTTGATTGGCTTGAGTAATCTGTGGACCTGTCATTCTCTCTTTGTTCACTGTTTAGTGACCACATTGCGGGTCAATAACGTCTGAGCAGTAGTCTCTTGAGAGGCTACTAGTGACACAGGGAAAAAAAGTTGACCACATTTTCCTTTCCAATGAATAAAGTTCAAAAGATTTGCAGATTTGAGAAAAATTATCCAATGGGACTGGTGCTAGTCTAATCATAGCTACATATTTTACAGCATCATTTGGGGCCTAAGGATGAAAAAAAGTCAAGATTTAGTTTCTTGCCAATTATAGGCTTAAATTTTGACGTTCATTCTTCTGGAAAATTCATTGTGGAACTAGAATTCATTCGGGTCTGAGAAATATATAGTTTAATGAAAAGTGTGATGTTGGACGTGAGCGGTAATTCGTTTGAAGTTCTCTATAGATCTGTTCCTGAAGAATATTACAAAATGAACTTGCTATGCTACGTATATACAGCACATCCACAAACATACCCCAGAGGAAGGAAGGAGAGACAAGAGACTCGAATGAAGATATATTCAAACACTTTTACGATATGATGGTGACGGGGATAAGTGAAAAAAAAAATTATTAAGAGGGAGAATTCTTACAATGACATCCAGTTGAAATATCAAACAAACTGTAATTTAAAATCCAACGATTGGCGGGGGGGGGGGGGGCAGTAGGACGCCCTCTTTGGAGAGTGGAAAGCTGCAAGGGCATCCAGCTACACACAACGAATGGTTGATAATGTCATATGCGAGTGCATCACAATATTTTTCACAGCCTTACAGTAGTTGCGTCTATGGTCAGATAAAGATTTGACAACAAGTTTGTGACGAGATAAAGTTGCTGTCTTTATGTGAGAAACAAGAGGCTAATCAAGGGAGCAAGGCTGTAAAATTTACTGCCTTATTTTTTGACATATCCTATACAGTGTGACACTTTAATATTCCTGCCTAGATTTGAGGGATTTGTGGACACCATGACAACAAGACCACGGTTAGATCATACACACTCAACACAGTCCATCACATGATAAGGTAGTGCAACAATATCCAATGGTAAATCAGAAGCACTGCGTCGTATTTTCATTAGACGTACGTACGTGCAGGTTCATATCGAACAACATAATACTTTGAGAGATATGGTGGTTGCGATCTCAGGTCAAACTCGATATCAGTGGCTGAAACTGGGGATTGTGTAAATGAGGGTTTGTATACATGTTGGCCCAATGAGGACAGCTGTGACATAGGTGACGTCATTCCTTATATGTTACCACGCTATCTCTGGTGGCAACGAATGAACAATGTTAGAGGCTCTAGTCCAAAGCTTTCAATATTACGTACGATCTTCCTTGCTGTATGTCTTACATAAAACGCTGGCGGTGGACTCGATATCTACCCCTTTGTCCAACCTTCGGGAAAAACACTGTGTTTAAAGACTCTCAAATATGTACCAGACAATGATCTATGTAATAGATAGTCAACGAGTTCAGGAGGGTTTTGTGCCAGTAAACGAGGGCCCGATTTTTTGACACATAACCCTATCGAACGAGTTGTCTATCCTACTTATACATGTACTACGGCGTGCTTGGCTCAAACGAATCTTATTCAAACTTTTGTGTAATTTGTTACGTGCAAATTGAATTCGCAGCGTAATATAGGTCACACCCCTAAGAAAAAGTGAGTTATGGCTCCATATAACCGATGGAAATCAAGGCCTCTGATTGGCCAAGAATTGTATACACTCCACTACTGTACTGATATCGATACAAATTTATAAACAAAAGACTGGTAATTTTTTATATTGATTTGCGATTAATTAAATCTCCTGTGACTGCGAAATCTCGTATGGTTGCGTATCATCAGTTTAATCGCGGAATGACAACTTGGCCACCCCGTGTGTCTCTGTCTGTCAGTCTGTACCTGTATGTATGTATGTATGTATGTATGTATGTATGTATGTATGTATGTATGTATGTATGTATGTATGTATGTATGTCTGTCTGTCTGTCTGTCTGTCTGTCTGTCTGTCTGTCTGTCTGTCTGTCTGCCTGCCTGCCTGTCTGTGTCTCTGTATCTGTTTGTGGACACGATATCTCAAAACTACTGCATCGATTCTAAATGAAACTTGCTACACATCTTCCATATGTTAAGACAAGCAAAAATTAGATATTGGCAAATTTCTAACATCTTCATTATGCAATGTTCAAATTTCATATCAGTGGTATAATGCATAGAATGACATAAATTGACCTGGGTTCGATCTGCCATGACATGGATATATTACATTAATGTAGTCTTCAATTTTGAGATTGAAACTAAGCAAATATTCTAATTTGCTGGCATAGCTTGCAATCTAGTTCTATACATATAAGGCTGTCTGAAAACTAGGTCTGAAATATGAAAGCAGAAAATCAATGTACAAGCTGAGGTAGCTTACAGCGGCCATAATGATGAGAATTGGGTATTTACATACATACATACATACATACATACATACATACATATACATACATACATACATACATACCTACATAGAGGCAGGCAGGCATTTATACAGACAGACATGACAGATGGACGGACGGACGGACGGAGTCTTTGTTTGTAGGTGATTATGAATAAAAAACCAAGGAAGGCTGTCGTCGAAAAATTCATATTTTGTAGAATTGTATTCTGTTTATATTTAGTCAATTAAAACAAGCTATCATGACTGTTTTTTTGCGCTATGACCATACATGTACACAAGCTGGAGCATATCGTCATTTATAGTTTACCTTGAAAGACTGTTATTATACATAACACAGACCATATTTTAAGCATTCTGTGCGATGAATTTTGTTGAGATGTCATTGACTGACTGGATACACCATTTCACATGGTCACAATTTAAAGTGTCCATTCTCTATATTTTGTACAAACTAGGGTTATTTGGACAGAGCATTTATTTTTTATCTTTGCAACACTTGACAGGTCTGAAGACAAAACAATGTATAAATCATTTGAAATATTATGCCAAGACCTGAGACACTGACATTTGACATTAAATTGAGTTTCATTCTTACACATTTAGACCTATTTCCTTGTAGTTTTTTGGTACAATTCACCTTCAAATAGTAACTGTTTTCTGTTGAAAGCTGGGGTTACTCTTATTACAGTTCATGACATTTGTCAGGAGTGGTCGGCCATATTTTTGGATCATTGCCAATATAATATTTATTCCTAAAATGTAAGAGTAAGTCAGCGTGATATTAACCCTCCAGTACTAACTATCGAGCTATCAGTACATCTCTAGTCCTGCACAACAATTTTGAGAAAAATGGTGGGTCAGTCTGCCTGTCTGTCTGTGTATGCATATGTACAAATTTAACTCTCAAATAATACCTGCTCTCTGTCAAAGGATCATTTCATTCTTTAGTGTTAATACGTGCCATGCATATTTCAAGGTCACTGAAACAAGATTATTTTGGGGACAACATTAAAAATGTAAGGGTACTTCAACGTGATATAAAGCCCCTGGTAGTAACAGCCAAGTTATCAGTCCCTGTTCAATCCTGCCCAAGAACATTATCAGGTAAGATCTTTTTTTCAATACGACACCGTCGGTTTAAGTTGATGATTTTCATGGGTGATTTAATTGAGTAAAATTTGAGTCTATTTTGCCATTACAAGTGAACTCTAGTTTCAGTGATTGTTTTTGAGTAGTACTCCTTTTACTTTAGTTTTACAATTTGTCGCACCGGCGATATTCGTTCATCGACATTCGTCTTGTTACGTTTGCTCGATTTACAGTTTGTGTTTGCTACACTTCACTTTTAATGAAGACACGAAGTTTGATTTTATTACTTTAAACTAGCGCTGACCTGTACGTTCTCCCTATTGTCGTTGACTCAATTACTCTTCATTTTCAAATCACTAGCTATTTATGGATACATCCTTATACAAGGAATGAAATTGTACCCAGACGATAGGATTCATGAGACGTCGTAAAGTAAAATTGTTTGTAAAAATTTATATACGAATAATGTGTCTACACAGGAAAAGTAATGGAAGAAATAACAAAGTATTTCTTTTTTCTTGCTGGAGGAAGTCACAACGATGTACATATACTAAGTACAAATTGCTACACAATTTTTATGAGTGCGTACATTCTCGGAACGCATGCGGTTTGTTTGTTTGTTTGTCGTCGACAACATGCTCAAACGGCACAATGCACACGCTTTAACCATTTTGAAATACTGTGAGAATATCATTATGGATGATTTTATATTTATTTTCTGTTGACTTTCTTCGTCGCTCATTGACATATTTGTTTTTCTCTGTTCGACACTGCCAGATACTTCCAACCAATAATAACTTCAATATCATAAACAATGAAGTGTGTTGCCTTGTTTGTCGTGGTTGCCATATCCCTACACATTGTCGAATCAGCTGTTGTCAGTAAGTCTGTTTCATGGTTCCATTTTAAATTAATATCTAGTGTTTTAGAAAACGAAGGGGAAAAGTGTTAATTAAATAGTAATATTAAAGCATATATTTATATGTATTATGGACGATACACTTTTCCTTTAAGTATACATACTCTCCACTTAATACGTCTTCAGCAATTATGCATTTATCACACGTAATTGGATGTGTGCCCTTGCATTTAGTACACACACACACACACACACACACACACACACACACACACACACACACTCTTATATATATATATATGAATAATAAATAACGCATTACATTAAAACAATCTCAATGCGCTGAACAAAAGTATAAAATTATTTTAAAATATACATATACACAAGTATAAACATGATATGAAACAGGATAAAAATACAAAGACACGGAATGACAATTAAAAGCCTGAAATGTAAGAACTTTAAAAACAATACAGAGTACTTTGAATTTAATGCACTTCTGAATTGGTAGCCAGTGTAATGAATGAAGAACTGGGGTAATATGCTCAACTTTTTTCCTTGTAACGACAAGTCTTGCTGCTGAATTCTGAATAATTTGGAGCTTACGAATTTGTTGAAGTGGGAGACCATATAATAAACTGTTGCAATAATCTAAACGTGATGTAATAAAAGCATGAACTTGTTTTTCAGTACAACTTTGATCAAGAAGAGTGCGAATTTTGCCAATTTTCCACAGAGCATGAGGCAGCCTTACAAATATTAATAACATGATCAGACATAGTAGCCGCCGAATCTATGGAAACACCAAGATTGCGAACAACTTTAGATATCAATATTCCCACCTTGTTAGCTAGTTATAACATTGTTTGCCTGTCCGTTTTGTAATTCGTGCAGTACCCCAATTTATGACTTTATCAGAAAAAAGTTTCACAAATAACATTTAGTGCTACTGTAGTAGACAAATGGGTTGTTAAATTAAATCTTAAGCCCACCCAACATTTTGTACCCTGAGTTTAATGAGTTTAATGTACTCCGACCGACGTATACCAAAATCAGGTGCCAAACCCTCGGGTGGCCTGATCATCGACCACAACTCATCGACTACTTGCAACGCCTTATCATTGTTTTTGAAATATTCGATTGTCGAAAGTACTCAAGCGGGTTATGATGCAATGCTCTCAGGTGAATGTATCGCGTGATAGTAATGTAACACAAATTTCAATAACCTTTTACATTATGCAGATTTTATTTCAAGGATACGACCTTTACATATACGAAGGCACCAGTATTCTATATTTACTTAGGAGGTCGCATGATGTCTACAAAGCTGTCTTAACCCCACCCCCTAATTATTCTGAAATAGCAAATTTCAATAACCTTTTACATTATGCAGATTTTATTTTAAGGATACGACCTTTACATATACGAAGGCACCAGTATTCTATATTTACTTAGGAGGTCGCATGATGTCTACAAAGCTGTCTTAACCCCACCCGCTAAATATTCTGAAATAGCAAATTTAAATAACCTTTTACATTATGCAGATTTTATTTCAAGGATACGACCTTTACATATACGAAGGCACCAATATTCTATTGACAGTGATAGTTTCACTACCTGGTTCTTTGGTACAAATCGATATCAGCGAATGATCATACAGCAGTAAAACACTCATGCCACTCTTTCTCATATCTTACGGATACCACAGCAGGAATTATTCAATCACACCGAATTGTATGGTTTGCCAGTTTACTTCCCATTTCGAGGTCTAAAGCTTTCTAAACACACTTCTTTCTCGAACTAGGCCAAGTCTTGATCTACTTTATTCTGGCACTTTATTGTATTAACCGTTACTTTTAAAACATGTTTAACATAAAACAAATTCTAGTCTTAGACAATGAAGTCATATTGACTTCAAAATATGACGTCAGTCTGCTTAACATAATTAATTTACACGTGAACATCAACGGAATTCCAAATCATCTCTATTTACATTAATCTACATGGTGATAAGGCAGTAATATTAGATACTAAGTTTGCGCTGTTGATCAAACTATATTAATGCATAGTTTTCTCCATCAATCAACCATTTGGAGCCATGGTTAAAACTATATTTTGAGTCTATGCCTTGCATATTAGAGATCTGAATTTATATTATATTTTAGGAAAGGTGACGAAATTGTACAAATAATATGGCAACATTATATATATTGTACTAAAATCATTCCACTAACCACACCGCATTCATTGATAACAATAATAATAATTATTATTTTCAAATATTTTAGTCTCTTATCATTATACCTCTTTGCTTTTTCAGAATACAGCTCAATTGGTTGTTTTAAAGATACTTCCAATCGTGCTATCCCGACATTGGAAGGTTCTGATGCAAGACTCGACGGCTCAAGCTACACGGCCCGTCAAAATGCTTTAGAGAAGTGTGCTGCCGTAGCAGCTGACAGGGGATTCGATTGCTTTGCTGTCCAAAATGGCGGATGGTGTGCATCTAGTCCCATCGCATGTAGAACCTATGACAAGTATGGGTCATCGAGTGCATGTGGAATTGATGGTGAAGGTGGTCCATATGCCAATAATGTTTACAGAATAAATTGCAAACGGTAAGAACGACAGTATTTGTAAAATGTATTCATTATATTGATTAGTAGATGTAACTTATATTTTACATCACCCTTCTTCAATTGTTGACATTTTCAAATGATATTAAACTACTTAATTGCTCATACTAATTATTGTCCACCCACAGTCAATACAAGTCCATCGGCTGCTACAAAGACACATCAAACAGAGCCATAGCGACATTGGAAGGTACAGACCCAAGATTAAATGGTGCATACTCGTCACGTGCTAACCCAATTGAGAAATGTGCACAAGTGGCCAATGACCTCGGCTATGACTATTTCGCTGTTCAAAATGGCGGCTGGTGCGCATCAAGTGCTGATGCTGAAAACACCTTTGACAAGTATGGTCACTACAACAGCTGTAAAACTGACGGTGAAGGTGGTGGATGGGGAAACGAGGTTTATAAATTAATATAGTAAGTAAAGTGCAATATACTACAGTTCATAAATTTCATATTTTGTAATAATCATTTTTTCTTCCCTATCCAGTCCTGTGTCTCTCTCTAGTTTGTCTTCCACTGGCGTTCTTCTTTTCTTTTCCAGCCTCTATCCATCTCACATTATCTCTCACAATCACTTTTCTTCTTCAGACTCCTCTTGTATCAATCTTCCTTTTTTGATCTTCCCGTTTCTCTCCTCTACTCTATTCTCCTAACATTCCCCCATTGTATTGTCGACTCGTCTCTTCCCCCTAATCACATCACATCACATCACATCCCATCCCATCCCATCCCATCGCATTCTCTTCTCCTCTCTTCTTTTCTTTTCTTTTCTTTTCTTTTCTTTTCTTTTCTTTTCTCTTCTCTTCTCTTCTCTTCTCTTCTCTTCTCTTCTCTTCTCTTCTCTTCTCTTCTCTTCTCTTCTCTTCTCTTCTCTTCTCTTCTCTTCTCTCCTCTCCTCTCCTCTCCTCTCCTCTCCTCTCCTCTCCCCTCCTCCCTCCTCCCATCCCGCCCCGTCTCTTCTCTTCTCTTCTCTTCTCTTCTCTTCTCTTCTCTTCTCTTCTCTTCTCTTCTCTTCTCGCCTCTTCTCGCCTCTTCTCGCCTCTTCTCGCCTCTTCTCCCATCCCGCCCCGTCTCGTCTCTTCTCTTCTCTTCTCTTCTCTTCTCTTCTCTTCTCGCCTCTTCTCGCCTCGCTCGTTTAGTATTGAAATATCTACCAACGTAAACATGTGTGACAGCACTTTTGTCGGACATTTCAGCATACTCTGTGAGATGGCCATTTTCTACAGTGGCAACAAGAAGTTGGTAGGTTGTCAATACTAGTTCCCATGTACTGTTTTGGACATAAAACTAATCTAAATATGTTCGTCTTCTTCCTTTTCAGATTTACAGCGGAAAATGGCTGTCTCATCATGTAATGATATGCAAGGTATATTTGACTGAGTTGTACTTTTTGGGGAAATGGTATCTATTTTAACGTTCTTTCTCGTCATATCTGTTCATTGGAAATTTGGACCGAATGGCTATTTCTTCAACTATCGTGAAAATAAATATGAATATATAGGTGTTGTTTTCTGTGTGTGAATTGTATTACAATTTCTGTAAACGTTACAATCTGTGCCTATACCCTATAAGCCACATTAACAGATCTTTCGATATAATTGTTTTTGTATTTTCAGTGACAAATTCCGTTCAATATTATATGAACTGCTAATGACTGATCTTGAAGCAAGATATTTGTAACCATGACAAGCTAAGCTCATACATATTCTATGAATGACTAGTGATTTCATCTGGTTAGTTAATGTTGGCTATTTAGTAATGCACATTCTAAAATTTTAAAAGTCTAGAATAAAATTCAGATAATGCGCTTGGGATGGTTTTGCTGATAACTCAATATAGTTTTCAAGTACAACAAAATTACGAGAGAGAGAGAGAGAGAGAGAGAGAGAGAGAGAGAGAGAGAGAGAGAGAGAGAGAGAGTGTGTGTGTGTGTGTGTGTGTGTGAGAGACAGAGAGTGAGTGAATACCATACATGTATATGTGTATGGTATTCATGCCCCTTCGACCTGATCCTTCTGGCACCAATGTCTCTTCGAAGTAAATCTTCTCATTTATATACATTGAGTAACAGTACTACAGTAACTACATATTGCAGAAGGTCACTTAAAATCCTTATCTTGTCTCACTTTGTCAGAGGACATGAAATGGACTCCGCATATTGCAAATATCACAAAGAAAGCAAACTCGACATTGGGGTTTCTGAGAAGAAACCTTCGTCATTGTACACAGTCATGTAGGAAAATAGCTTACATCTCACTAGTAAGATCCATACTAGAATATGGTTCAGTGGTTTGGGACCCTTACGTACATAAAAAACATTTACCAACTCGAACAGGTACAGCGCAGAGCAGTAAGTTTCATCACAAGGAAATACAGGAGTAGGGACGAAGGGTGTGTAACCAAAATGGTAGAAAGCCTCGAACTTACATCACTCCAGAATAGACGCACAACAAACAGACTAATTATTCTATACAGGGTGGTTGAGGGCCCAGTACCAGCAATTCAACCAGCGGACTATCTTAAACCCGTAAGACCCAAAAGATCTATAAAAGCTAGGAAATTTGCCGACTGTATCTCATCTAACATTGTTGAACAAAGAGTTACTAACAACTCAAAGTGCTTTGAAATTGACAATTGTAAAACTGCTCAATACAAACAGTCATTCTTTGTAAAAACTCTAGTAGACTGGAACCATCTGGACAATAGTACTGTGTGCGCTAAATCTTGTGACGCCTTTAAAATGGCAGTCACTGTCAAAAACCATTCTGGCTAAATACTCTCCCCCGGTGTGTTATTCCTTACCCAGGACCTACACCGTAACTATACAGATACAGAATGAGGGGTTGGAGATTCTTGCTGTGCCGTATCCTAAAAAACAATAATATTTTCTTTTGTTTTTAATGAATAGGTTTTTGCACAAAAAGTACCCTAATGGTGAACAAAAGGTAGACAGGAAAGGCTGATCCTATACTAGAGAAAATTTCCATCACCTTGAGCCAGTACTACTGTCATACAAAATAGTGTTTGCCTCGAAGGGGATATTTTATTATACGAATCATTGTCTTAGTCTCTACTGTGTAAATTCAATCCAACAATAATTATATGCAATTGAATAAAAGGAAAAATTAATTATGTACGTATGCAGAATTATTACGATACATTATCATGTATGTCTCAGAGTGAAACTTTAACATTAAGAATTTTGTATGCATAAACATTTCATTTTACTTAACAATAGAATAGACCACGATTTGTTATAATACGAAAAATATAAGTTGCTCTTAATGTAAGTGTTGTATGTAAAAGAAGTAAGAATTAGTTTTTGTAACAATAAACACACACCTTCCTCCATCCATACCCATCCCCTCCCTCCTTACCTACCGACATACACACCTGCATGATGCCTACACACACACACACACACATATATATATATATATATATATATATATATATATATATATATATATATATATATATATATATATATATATATATATATATACCTACCTACCTACCCATATACATACATACATGCATACATACATACATACATGCATACATACATACATACATACATACATACATACATACATACATACGTACATACGTACGTACGTACGTACGTACGTACGTACGTACATACATACATACATACATACATACATACATACATACATACATACATACATACAATATTTTGAATTTCCTAGAATATTGAAGTCTCTGTGTTAAAAGATTCAATCTGTATACTACTGATTATAAAAATGCGCATCGTTTGATTGAAATTAATTGTAAATATTAAAGAATGTATCAGTAGTGGTAAAATTAAAGTTATAAATTGCAAACTGTATGATAATGGATCAGAACATAAAGTCCTCATGAAAAAAGTTATGAAATCTCGGCTTCATGTTTTGTACCAAAGGTTGGGCAAAGTGGTAGATATCGAGTCCACCTCCATCGTTTCATGTAAGACATACAGCAAGGAAGATCGTAGAGAGAAAGTGATCCCTGCATATGGTCTTTTCCTTGTCGACATTTTGGATTCCATGCCATTAATCCCCGTACTTCACGTGTACCTGTAGGAAAAAGAAATTGAATAATTGAATTAAATGTCCCTAATGTGCCAAATAAATCTAATGCTATAAGCCTATAGCACCCTCTGGTGTTCTTTGTATGTGAGGCATGGGCGACTATAGGCCCCTCAGCCTCAGAGCTATTTCTCGAAATTACAACCATAGACCTATAGAGAGATATGGTGCGAGAATGGACGAATAAACTAAAAAGATCATTAATTATAAAGTTCATGCGCTGTAATTATGATAATTTCGCCTCGCATGAAAACCAGATTGTAATGTTAGCTCCCCCACATGGCACATCCATCAACCCATATGCACATACATACATACATACATACATACATACATACATATATACATACATACATACATACATACATACGTACATACGTACGTATGTACATACATACATACATACATATACGTACGTACGTACGTACGCACATGTACACATACATATACACACATACATATATATATACATCGTTATTTTTAAATTCAATACACTATCGACAGGCATACATGTTCCCACTAATGTTTCAATATTTCAAAAATGAATTGTTTCCATTATGTTAACAGTGAGCCTTGACCTTCATTATTGTCATCTAAACTATTGGTATTACTACTTCTACGATTCACGATCTTAGTGTAAATATATCACAAAAATGACCATTCACATTTGAAGTATGTGTCCTTTACAAAACTCGCTCTGCATTAATTTTAGAACTTTTATGACAGCGAGTCATATGATAGCGAGTATTTATTACATAATGATATTATTTTTTTTAAATTGTAAACAAACCTGGTATTGTGTTGTCCAAAATAAAACCTGTGATGCCAGCGATGAACATTTTCGTAGTCAATAACACAGAAAGGATTTGGTCAATCTCAGAGACACCTGTGTTTTCGGGAAAAAATATCAAAATACAAGTAGATTATCAACTAATTTGTTGGTTTGACGATCTAGTTGAAGACCATTGACTTACAAGTTACATATTTAGAGACACTATTCTCTAATATCTTTCTTCGTTCAGTCGAATAAATAATTAAATATATTGAAATCACAATCCAGTCACTTGGTGAATCCATAATTAGGTATCGTGGTAAAAGGTTTCACAGGAATCAAATAACCAACCAACCAACCAACAAACAAACAAACGAACAAACAAACAAACAAACAACAACGATCACTTCCAAAAGCAAGTGCCAGTCGCTAGTCGTGTCTCAATAACGCAACGAAGATTGTTATTTATTATACTCCGGAAGTTCAAGAATTAAACACAAAACTCAACCTTACATTAAATGTATAAATCAGATTCTATTGTTATTTACATTAATTCTTTTTAGCTCGGTATGTGTGCTGATACGCAATACTCTGCGAGCAAAATTTGAAAAATTCAAAAAAGTCAGTTATGATTGCTGAAATAACCGTGATGTAAGCGTTACTCAAGACTAATGATGTGTATGTATGGTGTCAGTCATTTATGTAATGATTCTGATGGTTTACAATTATGATACAGGTATATGTAAGATAGACCCCCCATCCACCCACCTCCCTCTATTTTCAGTATCAATTACCATCTTGCTATGCAATACAGGCAAAACGAAAAGGTTCGATAGAATTCATCCCAAGATGAAATTGCAATATCATCCATGATTACCCTATTTCTTACCTGTGTCTATGGTGTCAGCATTTTCCTTGAAATACTCAGGTATGATCACACCAGTCACAATGGCAACCCCAAAAATACTTAAATTCCTCGGAATATTCATATTCACATATTGTAGATTCGCTGCACCGACTGCAAAGATCATGCCTATCGGATAGATAAGAAAGTTTGTCCTGAGAACTTTATCCCTTTATAAAATAAAAAGACTAATACGTATGTCACCTTGCTTGTCACTAATATTCAAATATATGTTAATCTTTGTTTATCCCTTTGGCCTTGTCTCGACGTTACCAACGATTTGTTTACAATTAAACTAAAATTAAAAAAAATTACACCATGACAGATCGAGGGGGAGCAACTGTGTACAAAATGATACTCATTTGAGACCCCCGAGCTCCAAACCCAAACTGTTCTCATACCAAAAATCTAAGAACTCACACCAAATGTATCGCACAAAATAGATACCATGGATTGGTTTGAAGTGTCTCAATTGCAAGAACAGGACTCATCGTTGTAATTATAGTGATGTTTTCATCTTAATATCGCCAAACTTGGTAATAACTACAATGCAGTGTCACAGAAAGTGTCTCATGAAGACATCAAAACACGACATTGTCAACGAAATCAAACACTGATATGGTTTCCATTAAATCATAATTTTTAATTTACAATTTGTAGTACTGACTGGATATCTTACTTTGCTGAAAAAGTATGCCCTTTCCCATACCTTGTGAGCACAAAAAAAACCCCACTCCTTTCCAGAGGACGCTCCCCGTATGATCATGATCGTCCATGGGAGCTCCCCTCCTCCCGATAAGAATGGAGAAACTAATCACAAGTAGATGGTTTTAGCACACCTTGTGACAGGCCAACTTTGTAGCTTGTAGAAATATTTTGTAAATAAAATCTATATACAAACTGTAACCTCCCAACATGGTGAGATTTTCAAACAGCCGTTGACGCTATAAATAAAAAGTTTAATAAAAGTCGCTTATTTCGAAGGGAAAATTTGCATATTAACTTTCAATTATGTTCAGAAAATCCTTCTCACCAGAGTTGACCCACAAAATTGCCCCAAACACTGGCGCCGGTATGGATGACAAAATGGCGGCAAATTTACCAGACAATGCAAATGAGAATGTTATTAGACTTGTACACTGAAATACACGTCGACTGCCGACCTGTGGTAAAAATGAAAAGAAAAATGTGTTTGCAAATAAATGTCTTTGTAGAAGCCATGCTAATACTCCTCAAATACTTTAGTTCTATCTGACTAAAGGGAGATATGATTTATAAGAAATCGGAGGCAACAAAATAAATATATCACAAATTGTCTGTGAAAATGCAGAAAGTAGCTGGATTTTGACAATTGACCCTGGAGATCAAAGATCAATATTTCAAAAGAATATGTAATCCTTATAATATGGGTTAGACAGTTGAATGGATTCTGATTGAATTACAGCTGCACTAATTCAAATTGGAATGTTTATTATGTTTTTCTTGTTTGTTTTTAAAAAAATGTTTTGTTATAAAATAACGTACTTGTAATATCGTATACCCTGAAATGTATTTCATCACTTGATGGTAAATAAAATTTATGTAGCTGTATACACGATCAATGACATCAAAATGATACTTGGGCCTGCACCCAAAAACCAACGCCCTCAACGATAATCAGGATTTCATGATCTGTTTATGCACTGTTAATAGACAATTTCGACCATTGACTAACATTGAGTGTGTGTTATCGATATTCTTAGTGAATATGTTATGCTTGTCTATTAGTACTCTACTTACAACTAGTCCAGGTTTACCATGGTAACAGATTCAAAACCAAACTTTTGCTCTTAAACTTGCCACTACAATACCTACAGATAATATTGACCACCAATTAACAGATATTTTTGTAAGTAATTGACCAACTTTAGTGAATATATCTGTGGCTATTTGATGAAAAAAATCCCAGTTTCAGCTGGTGAAGTTTTAGCGTTTTCTGAATAATGTAGTAGATCACGATTGCGTACAACATATGATATGGAATGGAATGGCCCACACATAAATGCAAGACATATGGCTTAATTTTGAAGGTTTACCCTGGAAGTCACAGTGTAGGTCAAAGGCCACTGTCTTACATTTTGCAGAAAGATGTAAGGGGCTCCCCTGTTATATAATAGTACATGCATAGACTTACCCTGGTTATGGCAATGGCACCGATATTTTGAGAGTATGACGTAAGTCCCAGTGAACCCCACATGCCAGCTATTATGCAAGCAAATCCTTCTGTAAAAACACCGCGATTGACAGCATGGGATGGTGGTGATGGTGCGCCACTTAGTTTAGCAACTGCATAATAATCACCAATGGACTCTATGGTTGAGACAAGTACACCACAACACATACCAACTACAGCACCAACACTAAATGTTGGTGAACCCCACCTGACTGTAATGAAATTGTATACATTTAAGATGAAGAATGTCAGCAACGACGATAACATTTTGAGTCGTCGGAAAGTTATTTTCTTGAATATCATGATGATGGCGGTATGACGACAAAGACGAATCATGGCCGTGGAGATTGTGATGAGGATTGGTGATGACCACGACTATATTACCATGGGTTTTCATTTCTGTTCTTGATTTAAAAAAATAAATAGTACCCCCCCCCTCCCGTCAATGCCTGCACAAAATATACTGACCATTCCCCAAATGCTTGTATGAAAATTAATGATCCACCTACATAAATACTATTAATTTATAGTGAATGTCCAGTACCTCAACGTTATCATGATACATAATGAACCAGTCATGGTCAGAAGCCTAGCACTTGAGACAGAAGACTGGCAGATTTGCATAATAACCGGATAACTTACATGGAAGAGGGAACCATATCCATGGAAGGTCATCCGATGAGATTGTGTTCCTGTCAGTTCTGGCTCCAAACGCCGGATCAGTTTTATCGTCCGTAAAAACATTCGTTAAAGTTAAAATATAACAAAAGAACCACGAGATGCATATCGCAAAGAGTATCTGTAATGACATACAAAATAATAATATAACATTTTGTGAAACCAAAAACAATGAGATGAAGAAAATGAGCCTAAATATATTCATAAATTGTGAAATAACTTTTCTATCTATAACTCTGTCAAAGGACTAGTGGCATGACCTGCGTCTTTTATACAGTTGTTTTGAACTAAGCTAATGCAAGAATTTGAAAATCATAAGTGATAATATAATGGACTTTAGGGACTATATAGAAGTAATATGTTTTGTGTTTTCACCTCCCGTAAGGGGAGGTAATGTTATGTAAGTATCTCTCAGCCCATCTGTGTGTATGTCTGTCTGTGTGTCTGTCTATCTGTTTGTCTGCCTCTGCATGTGTCTGTGAACATATCTCAAAAAGTACTGCTCCAATTATTATGAACGTTGCCACTAGTATATCTTATGGTAAATGCAAGAGCTGATTTAAGAAGTAAGTACAAAACAAATGCGTATCAATGAATCATTTGCATAAATAAAGAGTTTTAATTATCGAGCATTGTATTATACCAGTATATTGAAGGCGCATATGGAAAGATCTGATTGGTCTAGACATCGAACTAGCATGTCTGAAATGAGCAAAAGTGCACGGTTGGCACACGTCCTAATTTTGTTGTTCACTGTTGTTCGTCTGCGCGAGCGCTGTAGTCGGCCGCCTGGATACTGACAGTGAACTTTGCGAATTGTCAGAGGAGGATTTTCTCAATGAGACAATATTTTATGGGAAATTACGACGGAAATTTCGAATGCAGCCAAGTTATCGCGTATTTGTACAAATCATCGCCAACTAAGGTCAAGGTATGCACACGATCGGTTCAAGTACTAGTAGTACCGTCTAGCCTCGGCTGGCGTGGAAACAAGTGAGCTGTCCTGTCCATCTCGTCCTGTCTGTCAAAAACATGATATTTAATTTATATAATTGTCTGGAATCCTGTCCTAGAGTACCAGTCATATATCCGAGAGGGAAAACCTCAAACCCGAAATTCTTCCAGTAATATAAATAAATTGCAAATATCAACCTGCCGCCATGTCACTTTACCGAGTCGCGATGTCGACCGGGCATGAAGCATGCTGTATTCAATAAACTACTTCAAGTTTATACCTTGAGTCAAACAGGTTGTTTATTCATCACTGTACACTTCTAATGAGCCGATCAATGTACAGATTATCCCTAGAAACGACTACCGGATAAAATAAACCCAGTCGCTGCACGACGTTCATGTCATGGTTGAGGCCAAGATCTACCATATCATGTTTAAAGCAGCGTTGTTGTTATGTATACAAATAAGTCACATGGGGCACATATGAAACTAGAAAACGTTAGTTCTTATCTTGTTTCTGATATTTTCAATATACTTGTATAAATTAGTAGCAATAAACCACCCCTGGGAATGGTATACCACTCGGTCTTGACCAGTGAACTCAATCGCTCGTGCATATATTTCGTTCACTGGTCAAAACTGAGTGATATACCTTCCCCAGAGGGTGGTTTATTGCTTAAATATCTCACTCTTTAGGCTTATAATTACACGTAAGATATGACTTAGATTAATGATCAGTAATTACATATGCTTGACTGTGTCTTTAAACATACTGTATATATATTAATGAGAAATTTTAATCAACAGATTCAGTTTTCGCATTACCATTTGTCGCCTGGAGGGGGCACAGCAACTTGCCGTATTTGGCGACAAATATGACTTTTATGCTTGTCAACACAATTGTGTATATTTTTGTTGTCGTTGTTGTTGTTGTTGTTGTTGTTGTTGTTGTTGTTGTTTAATTAAATGTTTGTTAGATTTTTGTAACAGTAAGCGCGAAAATATGGATTCATTAGACCTACTCAGGTAATAACACAACCAACACACTATTAATTACCAATTATTTGAAACTACAAAATTTGATATTTATATACATGTTTTTGACAATTTTGTCTAATATTGATAAATAATCTTTGCATGTTCCCACTATTTTATTCCCTTTGGACGATTCACCTATATAACACCAGTCCTCCATGTCTCTGAGTGAAATCAAGCAGTCTTCATTTGCAAATCTTGTGCAATAATTGAAAAATGCCCCTTAAATGATGTATGATGATGGTTGACCCTGTCTTGGAAAATAACAATATTTTCTCCATTTCAGATACATGTGTACGATTCGTATGTAAGTGGCCACCTCAACTAATTTTGTGTTCATGTACACACAGAAGAATTCAACGTTCAATATAAAATCACATTATCAAAATACTATACGACTAATGAAATGCGATTCATTTTTAACTCCTGTAAGGGGATGCATTGAAATGACGATGTGTGTTTGTGTGTGTGTGTGTGTGTGTGTGTGTGCGTGTCTGTCTGTCTGTCTGGCTGTCTGTCTGTCTTTGTCATAATTTAAAATAAACGGCAGGCTCAATTATAATGCAATTTGCTACATATCTTCCTTATTATGCTAATGGGAAGAACTGATTAGATTTTGGTAAACATCCAATGAGTAATTAGGCTATATCTTTGGAACACATACTTCAAATTCAATATAATTTGGTTCTTATGTTAACCATAACAAAGTGCATATCCTATAATGTTTGTTGATTCAGCTTAAAGCTTTTATAAATAATTGGCATAATTAATGAATTTCGGTAATTAGGTTATATCTCAAACATGCATACTTATATTTCAATATGATTTAGTACATAAGTTAACCATAACTAAGCGCATATGTCCTATAAAGTTTGTCGATGTAGATTACAGTTTTAATGAATAATTTGCATAATTATTTACTTTCGGTAATTCCGCTTTATCTTAAGAATGCAAGCTTTAAATTTCATATAATTTGGTGCATATGCCATCCATAACAATGCGCACACGTTGTTGACATAGCCTTTACTTTTAATGAGTAATTTGAATAATTAATGATCTTTAATAATTAAGCAATGTCTTTAGAATGCACATTTTAAATTCCATATACTTTGGCACACACATCAAACATGACAAAGCCGCATTCTATAAAGCCTGTTGATATAGTTTTTAATTGTGTGACTAATTTGCATAATTAATAATTTTCGGTAGTAAGGTTATTTTTTAAGAATGCAAACTTCAAATTTCAGATAATTTTGTATATGTATCAATGGTCAATGGTAAATAAGTGCATGTGTCATTTTAAGCTTGATGTTGTAACTTATAATCTAAATGGTACACTTGCATAATCAATGTTTTTTTTGAAATAATTAGACAATATGTTAACGCTTCAAATTTCTTTTAGTTTCATACAATTCATCTTTCAATTAAGTGGTACATCATGTATAATAGCTATAGTTTAGAATTTTATATTCGAATAATGTGTGCAAGCCTAAAAATCTATGGTTTTGCCCTTACAGGAGGCATTCAGTTTAAATCTGGTATGATGAATGTCAAAACGTAGTATATGCAAATTACACTCACCGAATAGAGAGCAAATATCCTGGAGTAACCTCTAATGCAACCAGTGCGTTTACTGAACGTAGGGTATGGAACATTTATTTTACTTAAATATTGGCTGAATAAAAACAGCAAAGCCAGTGTCCTGAAGATAAATAATATGAAGGATTCAAACATGTATTCAAGGGATAATAAAATATTATGAGAGAAGAAATTGACTGTAAAAAAATATTCCTGACCAAGAATTTTGACTGACCTATCAGTCGTTCCAGTAATTTTGCTCGCCAGTTTAAAAACATTGTAATATCACTACTCACCGCTAGTAGACTTCAAAGTTGTGACGTACATGCCTTTCGTGATGATCTAAAGCTACCGACCTTGACTAATAGAATATTTAATTTGTTGAATTTTGTTTGAGAACTGTTACTAGTACATACTTTGTTCTGGAAGTTTTATAACAATAAATACATCGAGGAACATTTGCCAGATATAATGAAATGTAGGTATAACTTACATAAAGGCAATACCCCAATGTTTACTGGAATCATTCATAGCTGACGAGGACATGGCCAAGCCAAGCACACAAATAGTAGGTGCCACTGTTAAAGGTCCGATGAATCGCAGTAGAAAACCAAAGAATCCACTAAGTCCGAGAAGAGTTTGAAACAAGCCTGCCACTAGAATGGCTCCTTGCAGCTGTAGAAGTAAACAAAGATTCTGTCTTCCAAAGTCAACACGAGATATTTAATTTTGTCATAGGCCTCCATTTAAAATATCTGATGAACTCCTCCACCCCCCCCCTCATCCCACTGTAGAAAGGATAACACACACATTTTTCTTCGTACTATTTGAACTCGTAGTCTGCTAGACACTCCGAATGTTAAAAATAAAATGTTTCATATGTTTTTGGGGTCCATATCATGTTTGTTGTAATTCATCAACACACAAATTCACACAATACAATTCAATCTAGATATATTTTTCTGTTGTTTTTTTTCAATATAAATCAACAGCTCTGAGGGCAATACGAAGGATGTATCAATTAGTTTGTTGTGACGCATGCTCAGTGCAGTTCTACAAAACGTCATATCTGTAAGTACGAAATGCTAACATAACCCATAACAAAAACCGCTATATCTCCTCTACATGATACTTTTAGACTGTGTCGACAAAGATAGAAAGTACTATCAATAGAGTAAGTAGTTTACGTTAAAGCTATACTAACTGCAACTGAAATGATTTCTTAAACTGTTTGGTTTGTCATAAAGACTTACTTGTAACATCATACACCCTGAATAGTACTAGTATTATACCTGTTGGTAAACACATTTTGCATAGCTATACACTTAATATGGTACAATAAATCCAATCAAAGTTATTTTGGTCCGCACCAAAAAATGAGCGACCAAATGCAATCATGATTTCAACCTGTTACTGTACTACTTATGGATAAAATCAACCTCTAATCAACATGTACAATGTTTAGTTATTTGTATTTTAACACTTTTCAGTGAATTTTGATTGTCTGACCGAACAAGTAAAACTCAGCTGAGGCTAGTGCAGCTTTGACTGTGGTCGAGGTGACATGGTGTCTGGACCATAAAGAACTGTTAGTCGGACAGAACGTAGGGATCAGTTTAAAACGAGTCATTTGATGATTTTTCTTTGTATAATGTTACCTCATTAATTCTGTCCGATGACGTAACGTCTGAGTTTGAAGAATTTCTAGTTCCGTTCACTAAGCCAGGCTCTGAAATAATAATCAAACGTGGGTAATTTCATTCTCAGACTGGTGACTCTCCTGTAGTGTACACACTATACAGTACACAGAAGTTTGTGTAGTGTAGACCATCTGAGCGCCCCCAACGAATGTAGTTAGGCTTGTTTCGTTTATGATTTGTGTAGCAGAATATGGGACTGGGAATATTTTTGATTGAATCAAAGTCTAGCTTGTCGACACTGTTGTCATACTCAAGACAGGTTTGTCCAACCTTTAAAATTCTAAACTAATGCTTTGCTATGTCACCAATGTTGTAAAAAGTAAATGTATGTTGAAAATGTTACTCAAATAAAAGTTGAGGCACTATTTTTATTTTGTAAAGGGAGCTGTTCGTCATTTTAGTTCTTCAAATCTGACAAAACAATGAACAAAGTTAGTCTGACGTTTTCTTTCTCTGAATTGAATATAAAAATAAACATGGAATCTTCACAAATAACGTAAAGTCGATCGAACACCCACCCACCCACCAACCCACCCATACACTCGTTATCCATATTCCATATAATCATGCATCCATCCACATTCCTCCATTCCATCCGCTTATTCCATCTATTCATCCATCTCTCTTACCTGGCAATGTACATTTCCACTGTGGTAGATTCATAATAACCACAGCTGGTACAAAGTAGGAAAAGGCATTACCCTGTACGATTGGTAATCTGTAATAAACGACATAACGTAATTATGTTTGAGTACTTTTATTCGATTACTTTCATTTATGTGTTATTTGCACGTGCGGGAAAATATGTTTTACTGGGAACCACATCTGTTGGGATATGATATACACAGTCCAAAACGCGACAGAAACACAGCATAATGAAACACTGCAAACTGACATCTCTTTGAGAAGATTGATTACAACAGTACAAGTAATACATAAATACATGACTGGAACTTAGTAATACATAAATATATAACTTAGACCTAGTAATACATAAATATATAACTTGGACTTAGTAATACAGAAATATATAACTTGGACTTAGTAATACATAAATATATAACTTGGACTTAGTAGTACAGAAATATAACTTGGACTTAGTAATACATAAATATATAACTTGGACTTAGTAGTACAGAAATATATAACTTGGACCTAGTAATACATAAATATATAACTTGGACTTAGTAATACATAAATATATAACTAGGACTTAGTAATACAGAAATATATAACTTGGACTTAGTAATACATAAATATATAACTTGGACTTAGTAGTACAGAAATATATAACTTGGACCTAGTAATACATAAATATATAACTTGGACTTAGTAATACATAAATATATAACTTGAACCTAGTAATACATAAATATATAACTTGGACTTAGTAATACATAAATATATAACTTGGACTTAGTAATACATAAAGATATAACTAGGACTTAGTAATACATAAAGATATAACTTGAACCTAGTAATACATAAATATATAACTTGGACTTAGTAATACATAAATATATAACTACAACCTAGTAATACATAAATATATAACTTGAACCTAGTAATACATAAATATATAACTTGGACTTAGTAATATATAAATATATAACTTGGACTTAGTAATACATAAATATATAACTTGGACTTAGTAATATATAAATATATAACTTGGACTTAGTAATATATAAATATATAACTTGAACCTAGTAATACATAAATGTATAACTTGGACTTAGTAATATATAAATATATAACTTGGACTTAGTAATACATAAATATATAACTTGGACTTAGTAATACATAAATATATAACTTGGACTTAGTAATACATAAATATATAACTTGGACTTAGAAATACATAAATATATAACTTGAACCTAGTAATACATAAATATATAACTTGGACTTAGTATTACATAAGTACATAACTTGAACCTAGTAATACATAAATATATAACTAGGACTTAATAATACATAAATATATAACTTGGACTTAGTAATACATAAATATATAACTAGGACTTAATAATACATAAATATATAACTTGGACTTAGTAATACATAAATATATAACTTGGACTTAGTAATACATAAATATATAACTTGGACCTAGTAATACATAAATATATAACTTGGACTTAGAAATACATAAATATATAACTTGGACCTAGTAATACATAAATATGTAACTTGGACCTAGTAATACATAAATATATAACTTGGACTTAGTATTACATAAATATATAACTTGGACTTAGTATTACATAAGTACATAACTTGAACCTAGTAATACAGAAATATATAACTAGGACTTAATAATACATAAATATATAACTTGGACTTAGTAATACATAAATATATAACTTGGACTTAGTAATACATAAATATATAACTACGACCTAGTAATACATAAATATATAACTTGGACTTAGAAATACATAAATATATAACTTGGGCTTAATAATACATAAATATATAACTTGGACTTAGTAATACATAAATATATAACTACGACCTAGTAATACATAAACATATAACTTGGACTTAGAAATACATAAATATATAACTTGGACTTAGAAATACATAAATATATAACTTGGACTTAGTAATACATAAATATATAACTTGGACTTAGTAACACATAAATATATAACTAGGACTTAGAAATACATAAATATATAACTACGACCTAGTAATACATAAATATATAACTTGGACTTAGAAATACATAAATATATAACTAGGACTTAGTAATACATAAATATATAACTTGGACTTAGAAATACATAAATATATAACTACGACCTAGTAATACATAAAGATATAACTTGAACCTAGTAATACATAAAGATATAACTTGGACTTAGAAATACATAAATATATAACTAGGACTTAGTAATACATAAATATATAACTTGGACTTAGAAATACATAAATATACAACTTGGGCTTAGTAATACATAAATATATAACTTGGATTTAGTAGTACAGAAATATATAACTTGGACTTAGAAACACATAAATATATAACTTGGATTTAGTAGTACATAAATATATAACTTGGACTTAGTAATACATAAATATATAACTTGGACTTAGAAACACATAAATATATAACTTGGACTTAGTAATACATAAATATATAACTTTAACTTAGCAATACATAAATATATAACCTAGAGCTAGTACTATATAAATATATAACTTGAACCATAGGCACTTAATTACTTAATTAATTTACATTCGCGTTATATTCATGAGAAAAGACCCATGACCTATGACGTCAATTGTATATTCATTCCTTACCTTGTACCAAACGTACACTGAAGAAATGTTCCCACGGCTCCAGCAAAACACATGGCACTGAAGAGATGGCTGAACAAAAGTCCTTTGTCTTCATCCGGTACACATAGTATACTCATCAAAAGGAACGGCATTAAAAGATATCCGCTTATTTCTACCAAACTTTGCTGTAAAATTTGAAGAAAAAAATAAAACAGTTACAGTACTTTAACCAAGCGTGTAAATGAAGTAAAATAAGGTTACCATGACAATTTTTCCTTCTGGGAGATGATCTCACCAGACAAATACTCAGTCATGCACAAACTAGGAAGAAAGAAAGTAGTTTGCACATCGCCGAGTGTTTGTTTGGTGTGATAATCGCCAAGAAGAGAAGAGATAAAGCAATTTCGGTGTAACTGGTCCCCTCGGTAATTATAGGATGAATGGTGTTTTAATTTAGATACGAGGAGAGGAATGGATAAGATGTCATTATTTAGTCAATAATGAGAGAGTTATATACAGCTGATGAAACTAACCAGAGAAAGAAGGAAATATAGTTTTATATCACCACAAAAATCAATCAAAAATCGATCGATCGATCAATCAATCAATCAATCAATCAATCAATCAATCAATCAATCAATCAATCAATCAATCAATCAATCAATCAATCAATCAATCAATCAATCAATCAATCAATCAATCAATCAATCAAACCATCAATCAATCAGTCAATCAATCAGTCAATCAATCAATCAATCAATCAATCAATCAATCAATCAATCAATCAATCAATCAATCAATCAATCAATCAATCAATCAATCAATCAATCAATCAATCAATCAATCAATCAATCAATCAATCCATCCATCAATCAAACAATAAATCAATCCATCAAGCATTCAATCACATAATCAATCAATCAATCAATGAATCAATCAATCAATCAATCAATCAATCCATCAATCAATCAATCAATAGATCGATGGATCGATCAATTAATCAATTACACGATCGCTGCTTCCAGCGTTAATGCAAGACTCAATGCAAGACAAAAGCGATATGATTCACAACATTGTGAAATAATTCTGATTTTGTTATTTACAACTTCTCCCCATACTTGATTCGAAAACAATGTGATGTCACCATAAGGTGCTACTTTCGTGTGCCATGCTGCAGTTTGCAAGATTCACTGGTCATACAGTAGCCTTCACTTGGTCACGATGCTTCAACTTGTATAATTGTATTTAATGCTATAAACATGACATAAACTCTGATATAGGAATCGGCCACATTTCTTTTATTCACTTTATTTGTTTTGTTGTTTTGAATATTTCACCACAAACTATTTTAATAAGACTGTACCAAAGTGCTAATTTTGAGCCTAATTTCAGAATACCACTGCTCTGCTTGAAATGTGCAGCTAGCTTGATACCCTTTCATGACCCACGTCACGGTGTTCCTGTACGCTTGCGAACAAAAAACAAGATATTTTTAAATCTCTTCGATGTCTTTGCTCACTTGGAAACTAATAAAACAAATATTTATTCTTGGAAGATGCACTGTCACAATTATTAAGACAACAATAGGTAGACGATAGAACATGTTCATAATTCTGTGTAAATTTATTCAAAATGACACCTCTTCAAAGGTCACTTAAGTACTTTCCCCCAGAAGCATGGCTTCGCGAGGTCGTTCGCCTGATTATGACCAGCCATTGTGTAGTCATGGTACTACATACCTGAAATCCAAACCCGATACATTCATACCAGGGTGGGTTATCATCTACTGCATACTTCAATTCCATTTCTTTTCTTTTTACGTCATCTTGGACTTGATCTTGAAAATCTTCTTCTCCAGTGTTCACTGCAATGGTCAAGCTCTCATCCGGGTCCTTGACCTCATTCAAATCAATGTCATTAGCTTTGAAGTCCATATCTTCTCTACAGCAAACAGCTACTATTAAACATGTATACGGTAAAATTGTTTTAGATGCTATTCCCCACTATTTTTCCTCGTTGACCTCAGGAATATACGCGGGCCTTTGTCTAGCGACGAGCAGTAACAAATCCCTTATCAGGCTTAATGATGAGACATATTGGATGATATATAATAATTATACCAGCCCTAGTAATATCAAAGAAAGGCGAGGAAAGTAATGTCAATATTGAACGTTTTGAATCATCATATTTCGAACCCAGCAGAATCAGTGACGTAGACACGCGTTGCCGTGTCAAAGACGCGCGTTAAGGGGGGGGGGGGGGTGTCAAATTCAAACAAATGAATATATTTTTCTTATACTTTGCATACCTAAGCAGTGATATCTAAAAAATGCAAAGAAAATACTATGTCACTACCTTTATTTTCAAGATAATGACCATTTCTTGTATTTACACATATTGTTTTGGGTCAAAACAAGTAGATTTACAACAATTAACTACATCACAATTTTTGACAGTTAAATATTATCCCTTGAGCACTTAATGAACTTACATATTTTAGTGCAATGTATATTATGTCCAGACATATTTGTTTGTAATTTATTTATATTTTTTCATAAAATGCTGTTATTTTATCCCCTGCTGCTTTACGATTTTTAAAGAAAAATATAAGAAAACTTCAAAAAAAAGGATAAACGTCGGTGATAGATTATTTGTATATGCTGCATGTGTACAATGTATTATTCCAGCTATTAATCAATGAAAAAAAAATATGGGGTCAGCACGTCCGTCTAAATTCTAGAATTGAAATTGTCATCCCCCTTACTTAATTGGTCAACATTTAAAATGTCCATCCAATTTAAAATCAGTATGTAGTAATACTATGAATACAACGTCAGTATGTAGTGAGGAAAAATAGTTCTTTTGTTGACACTTTATTTTAGTGCTGTGCCATAGTGAAAATTCTTCCATTTCTCAATTTGGGGAATATTAGTACTATATAGTTGGAGAGACAGCTGAAAGATAATCTTTTTTTTGGTTGAATACATCTACTGAAAAACAAACTATAAATCCATTAATTTTAATTTGGCAGGACTATATGTATATTTAACATCACAAGAAAATAAGAGATTTTTCGAGATGGAAACAATGTAATTATGATTTGATGCATATATCTTGTATTTGGGTTGTTGGGATTACTCATGATGGAGGAGATATTAATGGATGAATAAAAGTGAACACACCACAGTAAGCTTGTACAACACTACTGGAGAAGACAATACATCCAGGTGTACTTTATTTCAAAGTGATCCCCTGAGGGCACTATAACAGTATATTTGCATATTAGGTATAATGAATAATTCACAACTATGTAAATGAGGTCAGTCACAGTGAATGTATATTCTAACACCCCCTCTTGATCTCATTTTCCTGTATCTTATGCATTTGTCATTACAAAACTTAAATACAAGATATATGCATCAAATCATAATTACATTGTTTCCATCTCGAAAAATCTCTGATCCAAATACTCTCATGTTGCCTAAATTTGGCTTACGCCCAGTAAAAGCGAAATATGGCGTCTGATTTATACGTTTATTATAGCATCTATTTCGTATGTAGGCTGCCGCCATTACTGCATACGGCCACATATCTTTATCCAGGTTAGCCTGAATAAGTAGACATCTCCCCATTTCGAATAACGTTCTCCAATGCCGCTCAGCGGTCCCATTCTGATGAGGGGAATAGGGGGCAGAGGTTTCATGTCTTATTTTGTTCCTTCTCAGAAGCGACTTAAATGTCCTTGAAGTGAATTCGGAACCATTATCTGACCTTAGGGTCTTTACGTTTCCCCACGGGGAAGAATCTGCTAGGAATTGTTCCGTTGCAGCTAATGTGTCACTTTTACTTTTCAGGAAATAAACAAACATTAATCCTGAATAGTCATCTGTGAAAATCGCCGCATATTTGAAATTTCCCTTAGAAATTGGGTCGATGGGCCCAGCCAGATCTGTATGAACCAACTCTAATGGGACAGTTGAGCGAGCACGGGGTCCTCTATTCCGACCTTTTGTCATTTTCCCCAGTATGCAAATATTACAATCATCAGGTTTAGAAATATTACCAATCACTTTCATACCATCAACAAGTTTTTCAACTTTTACAATATCATCATGGTTACAATGACCTAGTATTTCATGCCAACCCTGCAAGTCACAAGTATAGTTAACATTATCAGATCTAGAAGTAACAGTATCACAATGTGTTGGCAGATAATACAATCTACCACGTTTCTCAATGTTAAACTTTGTACCGTCCTTGTGTCTTAGTTCCGCTGAATCAGGCTGAAATGTCACGCTTGCACCCCGTTCAGTTGCTGCCTGTACCGAAAATATGTCTTGGGCGTATGATGGAATGTATAAGGCATCTTTCAGTAATGCAAAGCTGTTTTTGCCGTTAACATCCAATAATGGAACTTTCACATCACCTCGCCTGAGAGCAACATTATTAGACTTCGTTCCATTTGCCAGTTCGATAAAGTGTTTATCTGGTCTAAATGATGCGTCATAATTGATAAATTTCGATTCATCAGTAATTATATGTGCAGTAGCACCACAATCTACCAACAGTTTATCATTCATCACGCTATTCACGCCTCCAGTAAACACATTTGCATGGAATGCAAAAGTATGTTCATCATTTGATTCTGTGACTTGGTTAACTTTGTCTTTACCATACATTTCTTTCCCCTTTCTGCGACATGTTCTGTTCGTGTGTGAGGAGTTTCGACAGACACTACACCATCTACTTGACTTTTTCTCGCACTTCCGAGCTATATGGCCTTTCTGACCGCACCTATAACATATAATATCACTTGTGGCCTTGGTCGTTGCGAATGAACTTTGATTTACAGGATTGTTACTGTTCACAGTCTTCATGATCGAGTCATCAAATGAAGTAGAAGATCTAGTACGTTCAGTGTCTTCAAAACTTCGTAAAGCAACTTTGAATTCACTAAATGTCTTCTCACTTTGGGTAATAACTACAACAAATGGCCTATAGCTATCTGGCAAGCCTTTTAATACCATAGCAATTAATAGACTATCGGTAACATTTTCACCTGCATCTTTGAGTGCTGCCGCTGTGGTCTCAGCTCGAATAATATAACTAGTTGGTGTTTCATGAGGTTGCATAACCAATGACGTGAGTTCAGTGTACAGTGTTATAATTCTAGGTGTGGTTGACCCAGCATAATGTTCTTTCAAAATCTTAAATGCTTTACGACCGTCATTCTCCGCATCTCTCATAACTAAAGACAGACTTTTATCATCCAAGAACTGAATTAACTCTGCATAGACTTCTTCATTTTTGTCTGCATCAACAGCCGTTCCTTCTGGCGTTATGATAATATCCTTGAGTTTTTGTAACTTCAAATACCCAAGAAACTTTACCTTCCACTGTTCAAATTTTCGCTCATCTCCATCGAAAATCAATCTCCCATAACGTCCGTGGACACTTGCACTGGGCCCATAACCTGTTGGGTTGTTGGGATTACTCATGATGGAGGAGATATTAATGGATGAATAAAAGTGATCACACCACAGTGAGCTTGTAAAACACTACTGGAGAAGACAATACATCCAGGTGTACTTTATTTCAAAGTGATCCCCTGAGGGCACTATAACAGTATATTTGCATATTAGGTATAATGAATAATTCACAACTATGTAAATGAGGTCAGTCACAGTGAATGTATATTCTAACACAGGGATGTATTATGGTTCCATTGGGAATGAATACATGAACTAATAGAACCGTTGAAAAGGTCTTCCACGACTTACTGAGCACTAAAGGAAAAATAGCGGAGTATATATGGTGATATTACCATAGATGTTTCTATCGGTACATTCGGATGAGTGGTGAGAATTGACTTGATTATAAGGTTCACTATGTGGTATGTGGTATGGTACGGTCTTGGCCCAGTGAAGAAGTATTTTTTTCACTGTCTATTGTCCTAGACCAGTCGCACGGTCATTAACCAGTGAAGAAGAATTAACTGTTTTCACTGTCTATTGTCCACGACCAGTTGCACGGTCATGGCCCAGTGAAGAAGAAGTATCCTTTTGATATGGCCGAATCCAACCTTTCTGTTTCGCACGTCAATGTGTTTGCTTGACCGGCAATATAGGGAGTGTGGTTGTTGATACATTTCATCAAGTCTAAAATTTATAAGACAGTTCATCTTTAAGTCATGGTTGTAAACTTAAGCTAAATTTCTTCGCAAGGACTTCTGCAACTCATACGAAATTACCTTCCGTTCACCCCAAATCTCCAATTCAGGAGTACGTACAGCGATCGAAAAACATATAACACTTCACTTCACTTCACTTCCAAACACGGGTTTGTTTCGCGTTCGAATGTTGACAGGAGCGCCCGTTTCAGTCTGCGCCGAAAGTTGCGTCGTTGACGTAATTCGAATTTGACACCTAGGCCTCCTACCTTAACGTTGACGTATCGACCAGAGTATATGTTCCATACTTTGTTGTTGAACCTGGCCAGTGCATGGCATAATGACCTAAATATAGTTTAAACGGCAGAACAGTTGGCAAATACAATAACAAGATAAATACAATAACAACGTATCAGCGCTGATACAGACCGTAAGGCTTTGCAATAAATAACTTTCTCTCAGGCAATAGGCTCTAAAATTTAACCTCACTAGCTGGAACTCATTTACGCTTTGAATATTTTAACTAGATGCACGTATAGGACGAACTTACCTGATGTCTTCAATGTACTGAAAGCAATATGTCTGACTCCCTACGTGTGAAGGTATTTGTATTCATTGACATAGTGGCGGTCAAGGGTCGCTGCTTACTATTGTCTGGTCATGTGACACCTTTCAGAATTATGGGACTCTTACCTGTAGCCACAATAAATGACAGTCCATTTATCACATATAGGGACTACATGTTTTTGTTCGTTTCTGAATTTTGCAATTACTTGTAAACATGTATAAAATATGTTTGAAAACTGTAAACATGTATACACTCAATGCACCCTGGCTAGTGTCATAAAGCCTAACACAAAAGGTGTACTTGTGGTTCCGGTAACCCGACCCCGTCTAGTGTTTCACTGCCAACCCTAAAAGTTTGTTTATGTATTCGAGAGAAAAAATAAAAGCGCGAAAAGTGTGAAGTCTCACGAGAAATAGTGGATGCAGAAATTGACATCAACTTCAAAAGACAATATGAAAAGTTCTTTCAATCGGTAATGGCTGTACATCTGATGAGAAGAAACCAATAACAGAGAGACCATATGGAAAACTACGGTAACTACCTGAACTAGATACTCACACAGAAAAAAATAAAAATAAAAGAATCTCCCTACCCAACCTATTTTAAAAATGAAGTTAATCATTGAACCACACATTTTTAGGCCTAAGCGGGACCCTTTGTTAAAACAGTTTAAATCATTTTCGTCTATTTTTCCACTGTTCATATTTGTTTGTCTGTCTGTCTGTCTGTCTGTCTGTCTGTCTGTCTGTCTGTCTGTCTGTCTGTCTGTCTGTCTGTCTGTCTGTCTGTCTGTCTGTCTGTCTGTCTGTCTGTCTGTCAGTCAGTCAGTCAGTCAGTCAGTCAGTCAGTCAGTCAGTCAGTCAGTCAGTCAGTCAGTCAGTCAGTCAGTCAGTCAGTCAGTCAGTCAGTCAGTCAGTCAGTCAGTCAGTCAGTCTGTCAGTCTGTCTGTCTGTCTGTCTGTCTGTCTGTCTGTCTGTCTGTCTGTCTGTCTGTCTGTCTGTCTGTCTGTCTGTCTGTCTGTCTGTCTGTCTGTCTGTCTGTTTGTTTGTTTGTTTGTTTACTAACAGTGTCATATACTGAAGTCGAAACGTTTCCCAGTGTACCAATGTTTTGTTCGTTTCTGAATGCAATCAATTTAGTCATATGTTTCTAGTGTAAGAGTCATTGAAAATATATTTCAATTTCTCCAACACAATATAGTGCAGGGGCATATGGTTTTTTGTGTGAAATGCATGTTAATTTTATGAAACATATATGGTTACGTTCATAATAGGACCACATATTAAAAAATACATGTTGGCAATTTTTAACTTCAAAATTAGTCTGAGGGAGCTAAAATAAAATTTGGCCCCAAGACCCTCTTCTTAACCATTGGTTAGGCATTGAAAACCCATAAATCCGTGATTATAGTCAACCTCCATTGATATGGCCTTAGCAACAGCCAACAATGCCAGTATATTTTGTAAAGATAACAACATTTTTGGTTAGTCAGGCAAAAAAAAATATCAAAACATGTATGCAAATATGCCTACCAACAAGACCATGTCCACAGCAACAGTCAGAACATTATTTATTCACCTTGAGCATTACTGCTCATCAGTAACGTACAAAAAAAAAACAAGAAAAATATACATGACTGTACACAGGAAAACATATGGAGAATGAAAAAACAAAAACAAAAACCCCAGAAGTATATATATTGCAAATAATACCTTACAGTATTCTTAAATTTCCTGCATGTCTCAAGAATTGTCCTAAGTTATACGTTTGCTTTACATTACGGACAGAGAATAACTGTACAAGTTTGAACATAGATGGTTTCTTCCAATAATATGGTTTAATGTATTTGGAGCAAAGGTCGGTGTAGAAAGGACATTTAAGAACAAAATGGTACTCATCCTCAATGTCATTGTTACACTTTGGGCAATTTCTCAAATTCCTGGCTGTAGCTTGATAGCGTCCGGTTTCTATGGCTAAACTATGTGACGACAATCTATATTTAGCGATTAACTTCTTTAAATGCAGTGGTAGGGATTTGCATAAATAATATTGAATACAAAACAAATCATTTAAATGCTTATATAATATACACTTTGGTGAAGCTTCAATTTGAGCTCTGATATTTTGTTGTGCCTGGTCAAAAATGCGTTGCTTTATAATTTCAAGATGACTTTCATTTGTACACTGATTTATCCAAACTTCACCAAAACCTAGAGATAGCAGTTCCTGCTTTATGAACGAAACCCAGTTAACTTCTCTGTAGTTTTCAACTCTGTCGTACATGTATTCATAACAAGATTTCAAAATACAGTTACTGGAAACTAACAATTTACTCCAATATTTTATCATATTGTAAATTCTGGTATATTTAAGAGGGTATCTACCAAGCTCACTGTATACCATAACATTACATGTCGACTTTTTTACTCCAAGAATGTGTTTACAGAAATCAAGGTGAACTCTTTCAATATTTTGACCCTTGTGTAATCCCCAAACTTCTGACGCATATGAGAGAATACTACCAACGTAACAGTCAAACAAAAATAACAAAGTTTCATGGTTCAGGGATAGTGAAGAGGTGTTACGGTGTAATGCAAAAAGTACCTTCCTACCCTGGTCCGCAAATTGTTTTTCCGTGCAAGAAAACTTGTTATTATAACTCAGCAACATTCCTAAATAAGTAAACTTATCAACAACTTCAACAAATTGTCCATCGTAAACCCATTGCTCATTAATTCTCAGTCTACCACCATTCCTGAAAACCATAATCTTTGTCTTTTCAATATTGACATCTAAATTCCAGTTTATCGAGTAATCCAAAAGGTAATTTAACTGTTGTTGCAATCCTTGTACACTTTCCGAAAATAAAACTAAATCGTCAGCATACATCAACAAGAATAAACTTAGAGATTTACACTCTAGAGGTATACAATCATTGTTTAGAAAACCACTTCTAAGTCGTTAATATACATAGAAAATAATATAGGAGATAAAACTTCCCCTTGCATTAAACATACTTTACTTATAAAATGATCTGATATAAAACCATCTACTGCAACACAAGATCTGACATTATGTATATTGTAAAGATAACAGTAATTGGTAGGTATATATAAGGGCAGCCTTAATTATGTTTCTCATGACCCAAACGACCCTAAATGTCTTCAATTAGATGAAAAAAATTAAATTGACGCCCTCTATGGCAGGGTTAGGAAACCCATGAGTGCATATCTGAATGAAAATTATTTGTTTATCGCTGAAATTTGGGCAAATTCAATAAAACAAACAATTCAAATGTTCCTTCTGACTTTACTTGCCATTTCTACGTCATGCATAATATTAAAATATGATTATGAATTGAAAGTATCACCAACAGGTACTCATAAACTTACTATCTTTTAAAAAAAAATATTTTTAATTTTTAACAGACTTGCAGACCAATCATTTTAAAGATTTTACAATGGCAAACATAGAATTAAGGGCCATATGTGGATAAACATACAAAAATTGGACAGTGTTACATATGCCTGGCCCTAGCAACAAGGCCACACCCATAGCAACTTCCAAATGAGGATATATATTGCAAAGATGGTTAGGCAAGTGGATAAACTATGTATAGGTGTTCATTAGCAGAATGTTTATCCAGTTACCTATCCAACCCTATTGTTATCCTTTGCAATATTAATGAGTTATTTACATAATTAATGGTTTTGCAGTAATTAGGCTATATCTTAAGAATGCAAACTTTAAATAAAATGTAATTTAGTACATACATTAATGATAACAAGGTGCATGTGTCATCAAGTTTGATAATACCGTATAGCTTGTAATTGTAATGAGTTATTAGTGATAATTAATGATTGTCAGTACTTAGGCTAGATCTTAAGAATGTACACTTAAGAATGCACTAATCCTCTGGTGTTATATGGATGTGTGAGCTGATTAAAAATAAGCACTTCTGATCGCAATAGATATATTACTTAATCGATAAAATAGAGAAAATATCATTGTATACTAGTACATGTATATTTTTGCATGTCATACCTCTCAGTATCGAAACAATAAACGGTTCATGCATATATTCGGAACAGGTAGCCTGTGGGGGTCAGCTATGAAACGGTGATGCGAAGCCCAGGGTTAGTCGAATCTCCACTAAAACTACACCGAGCTGTACGACATTAATACACGTACAATTACTGAAGTTTAACTAGCAAATTACATTTACCATCTTTGAAACAAGTGAATATATCCATCGCCCTTTTGTAATAAAACTTGGCGAATCTCATAAGGTGAACAGATTACACTAACCTAGATCGTGGTGGTGTCTGTGAATGGTAGGCTGGTAGCCTGAATGAGAATGAATGGGTACTCTTAGGTAGGTTTTATTTGAGTAGACGTCGTAACAAGGACAAAAATAGTTGACAAAACAACTAATTGAGTGGTAGACCTGATTAATATTTTTTTTCAAAATTATTGCCTGATTTTACTGGCACGAAAGAAGAGATTCAGTTGAGGTTAACTATACGAAAAGTCAAATTTACCCACCTTTACCCTACCTGTGACCCACCTAACTACCATCTCTGTCAAGGGGTAGTACGAGACAAAGTGATACTTTTGACTGTTCACAGCCCCAGGGGAGAGGTCACCGGAGGTGAATTAAGTCAAAAGTGTCACTTCGTCTCATATTCCCCACATTTACACATCCTCTGCTAAAGATTTACCCCGGTGGAAAGACATGGTCAAATATGACATTTCGTATAGTGAACTAAACTCTAGTGAAAGTTACAGTGGGTTGAAAATACAGCAAACTCAACTTTTACAGAAGAGGATATGAAAAATGAGTTCCAAAGCTACGTTTTATTTATTGATGTAGTAACTAATGGATATGCAATATCATGTCTGGTACCGCAGAATTTTTCTTTCGACAAGGCGTGAAGGAACAGCAATCTAAAGTTTTGCCTTTATTGAAGGCATTCAGTTTACATCTGATATAAACATATTGTTGATCAATAGCATAGCATCAATTGAATTGTTACTATACAAAGTTATGTATTCGAGTGAATAGACCCAATTATTTTTATTCAAAACTACTCGCGCCATTATGTCGTATGCATTGTCTACGTTTCTACTAGTATAGCTATTTGGGTGGCGTTACATGTCAATTCAAAGGAACAACATGAATAGACGTGTTCTCCGCTGTTACATTTGATTACGCTATTTCATCGAAATTCTAAAATAAAACAAGATCAAAGACAATGTAGTATAAAATAAAGATGATAAATTCAGTATCTGAAGAATTTCTTTTATAATATTTCAAAGGAACAATATGAATATATGCATATTTAGTTTAGTTATTCAGCGTGAAGGCATGCACTCTTACATTCGATTACGCAACGAACTTCCTCTTGGTCAGTCATGAATAAAGGTTGAAAGTAACAGCAGAGACAGATTCTAATGTACCATCCAACCCCAACCCACCAGAAAATAGTATCTTACATCAAATTTTATTGCATTGTTAGCTATCATTCCACGTGTTTTAGTACTCAAAGAAAATCTGACATTCAAATCCTCAACGTAAACGTCTCATACACAAATAACCTTCATTGCTGGGAATAAGTAGTCACATGCCAACTTGATGACTAAGCCTATCTCATTTTGACACCATTGCAAAGTGGGAAATTAATAAGCACTCATGAAATGCCTTTAACAACGATTCATTTACTTTTTAATATGATATTTCTACAGAACGTAGAGGAAGAACTGCATACAGAACAAATAACAAAAACGTTCTAAAGTAATTGACTTTTTCCATTGCTCTAGACAGTATCTCAATTGGTCCAAAGTAGGAGTAAAAAATTCTGAATGTTTCTAAAGGTGTTTTACTGAGTGATGTTTCTTTTCTATCTAATATTTGCAAGAGGTCCAATTTATGTAACTTGTATGCTAATATTGAGAGGTAAAATTTCAATTTTGTGTAGACCTAAACTTGGACTCTATATCCTGTGTAGAATGTACCTGTCCAGGATTCAATACTACATGTGTAGATACGTATTAAAACCAGATGCCAGATCTGAAAAGGAATATTTTTAATGTGTGTATGTACACTTGATAACAGGCCACACCAATACGCCGAAATTGGTCAAAAGGACATATCATTTGGCAAGGGTTGTTCTATGCAATAAATGAATGCCTTTATTTTTTTACGATGCATGTACCCATGAATGTACATGGGGAAGGAAGCCATTGATGCTTTTATAGATCCCTTACTGTTCTGAGGTGTTATCAATACACACTGACTATAAAATGATTAATTGATGTAGTCACAATAACCCTTTCTGGTAAACTGTTCCAAATGTCTACGACATATTGACTGGAAAAATATTTACGTATATCCAATCTGGATTAAAAGAATTACTAAGTAATTACAATGATTTAATTGGTGTAGTAATAACAATAACCCTTTCTGGTAAACTGTTCCAAATGTTTACAACATGTCGACTGAAAAAATATTTTGGTATATCCAATCCGGATCTGTCTTTAAATCATTTCAATCTATATCCCCTTGTTGTCGAAGTAGATACTTTGAAAAATACAACTGGATCAAGGAGAATATGTAAATGGAAAAGTTTATACACTTCAAGCAAATCAGCTCTAATTCATCTAGTTTCTAAAGTTGTCAGTTTCAATATGCGTAACTGTTCTCATAATTCAAGCCACCAAGCTGCGGAATCATCCTGGTGAAACGACGCTGCACTTTTTCCAAAAATGAAATATCCCTACTCATATATATGTGGGGAAGACACTGGGGAAGCATAGTCAAGGTGTGGACTTACTAGTGCTTTAAAAGATAAAAACCAACCAGACTATTCATATCATAGTAACTGAAATAATTCATGGTTGGCATACATTTTTGAAAGAATAGCAATCACCAACATCAAACAATACAGGAAATCAAATAAACTGGAAGCATCATACATAATATGCACATGATATGCAAATAAAGAAGCCAAAATTTATCATTTTGTGATTAAAATGCAAAATTATACAACTGTCTACAAGTTTATAGTCTACAGGATGCCCATAAGTACATGTATACAGATATAAAGCAATCGTACAGTTCACATATTTTAATTTGCCATCAATATACAGAAAAACCATGATCTTACATCATTTATGAAACTGCTGCAAAAATTATCCTTAATATTGAAATAAAAATTGCCAACATATTTTTTTTAATTGCTCAGATGATGGGGAACACAATGAGATATGTTGGCAAAAATTAACATGAATTTCACACGAAACCCAAAAATCTGCCATATGCCCCCGCACTAATAGGTACATACCACAAAAGGCAACAATCTCACTACAAGACTGAAACTTACGGGGGCCCCTAGGCGACAATACAAACACTTAATTCTTTGCTCAACTTTTCCTTCTGAAGCACACACTTTTAATTCTTTGAACTAAACTTTACTTTCCAAAGAATGGACTTTGAATTCTTGAAGTGTAACGTTTATTTTTCGAGAGTAAACATTCTTTGAATAAAACCTTTCCCTCCAAAGAACACACTTTTTGAATGGAAACATTTCTTTTTCGTGAGTAAACTTTTAATTCTTTGAAACAAAACTTTTGTTTCGTAAGAACAACTTCTAATTCTTGAAAGGAATCTTTTATTTTTTAGTGTGTATCTTTTAATACTCTGTACAAAAAAATTACATCCCAAGAACAAATTTTTGCATATTCTGTAATAAACTTTTGTCTTTCAAGAACAAAATATAATACTGTGAATAAACTTTTGTTTTCAAAGAGCAATCCTTATTTTCTGTTATGCTAATCACTCTTCAATTCAAGTAAATTTGAAATTCCAAGTCAAAACTAAATTTCTTGGTACCAGTAACGTTTAATTTCAATATGTGAAACTCTCTGCCTGCGAGGGCGCAATTTAAGTTTCGTCAAGTACAATCTTTCTCTGCGTGGGTTTAATATAAACTATTTGTATGCAAACTCTCTTATGAGACGACAAAATCTTTTTTTACACACTGCAAACTTTTTTAATGGCAGAGGAAGTGAAGTTATCCCACAATTCCTTGGACCAGTAATTGCAGCATTACACATACCTGGTCGGCGACATCAACTAAGACGAGAGACAGCCATGCCATGGTGCTATCAGACTTGATTGAGGGGTCCTGTCTCCCGGGCCCTGCCTGTCACACTACTATCTGTGGATTGAGATAATATTACATGAGAGATACGATGGCGTCGATGCCACAACAAGACCCCAATTTACCATCCTACCTTATCTTTTCTGACGTCGACATCATCGTATTTCTCTGGTATTTCTCATGTTACACCACAGTACGGTGACCTACAAGTACAACAATAGACACATGATACGTTGTTGTTTAATAAACTTCTGACATTATAATTCTGTATTTCCATACACATTATTGTTGCTACAGTTCTTTTGTTCCTATAATTTAACTTCCTAAACACATCTTTAGAAAGTAATTCGACATTAGTAATTTGAAATACTCTCCCAACCGATATCCTCTAAGGCTGGGGGTCAGAATGAGTTGCAGGGGGGCCTTTGGAGAAATTAAGGGAGCCATGAAAAACTTGTGAGTTAGACAGGAGGCCAAGAAAATTCTGATTGAGAGCGGGCATGAAATAATCTGCTCATGATTTCAACCAAATTAAGCCTCGGGAGCTAGCGGTTGCTTACTAGGTAAATTTGAAAATTTCTGCGTCTTTGCTACTATATTCAGTGATGGGGTGGGTGAAGCTATTCGAATGTGTTGTGTGTCTTAATCTCTCTCTTTTCCTCTGTCTGTCTGTCTGTCTGTCTGTCTGTCTGTCTGTCTGTCTGTCTGTCTGTCTGTCTGTCTGTCTGTCTGTCCCAGGAGCAGTCGTTTACATTGTACACTTCGTTTTACCTATATATCGATAATGTGTATAGTTCGAAATTTCATGTCACTAAATGGTCCCCTACGAGTTCGAACTGCTCACCATGGGAGGGGGACACTCCTTCCCTCATCCGCCCACTAGTTATAATTGGGATATACTATTTCTGCCCAAAATCATGATTGAAAGATAAAACCCTGCTGACTAAGTATCTGCAAGTATTGCCGAATGTGAGACCTTTTCTTGTAAAGCCCACATCTGTTATGTAACGAAATCTCTCCTTGGTTTGTGGACGCTGAAGTTGATTTCCAACTTTTATATTAATCTAGTGTACTAGTACTATACAATTGTATATCTCTAGGATGCTGGAAGTTGGGTGGGGGAACAGTATAACCACACATTGAAATATGTGTAGGGGGAGCCTTCAACATTTCTTTGGTTCACTTCGGGGGAACAAGACATTTTTCTGGGATCGCAAACGGGGGTGCTGCAAATATGTTTTACCAAAATATTTTCTCTCCAGGCCCTCCCTGCCGTAAATTATGACTCCGCCCTTAAGGGCCCGTCTGACATGACCGGTTGTCAAAACATGTCAAATTATCATTGATGAATGAGGCAAGACGTCACTCACTCAGCGTTAGTAGTAAGTATGCATGTCTGTAAAATTCGGAAAGATAATGAATTCTAAAATTCGAACTTGTCATGTTAATTCTATCGCAGCTAGAGGAAAAGAGATAAACATTTCTAATTACTTCTCATACTAATAATATTTTGTGTTTCTGTAAAGTTGAATTAAAGTGACAAAAAAACATTGCGACATAAAGTGTGTATAGAAATACAAAATTATTTAATTTCAGAAGTTTAAGAACAATAATAGTACATAACGTATATGAAGCAATACACATATTCAGGGCACCTTGTATGTGGTTATATAAAGTTGACTTGAAAGGGACAAAAGAAATAATGTAGCAATAACGTGCAGTTATTATTATGAAAACACAGTTGTCTAAATTTCAGTGCATAGTTCATCGGCAGATGCCATGGAATTTATTTTGGCTGGAGCCAAAATTTACGGCGGGAGGGGATTGGGAGGGTATTAAAACAATGGAGGATTCTTGGCGGAGGGGTGAAAATTCCGATGGTCTGAAGGGGGGGGGGGATATTACACTCATGATTTCAATCGAATTAAACGTTCGATTACCGAGTAAATTAAAAAAATTCTCGCGACTTATATTGTATATTCGGTGATGACTCTCTCTAGTCTGTAATCCCTCACCCTCTCTCTATCTATCTATCTATCTATCTATCTATCTATCTATATATATATCTATCTATCTATCTCACTTTATCTCTCTCTCCCTTTCTCCCCTCCCCCTCCCTCTCCCCCTCTCCCTCCCTTCCTCTCTCTCTCTCTCTCTCTCTCTCTCTCTCTCTCTCTCTCTCTCTCTCTCTCTCTCTCTCTCTCTCTCTCTCTCTCTCTCTCTCTCTCTCTCTCTCTCTCTCTCTCTCTCTCTCTCTCTCTCTCTCTCTCTCTTTCTACCTCTCATGGGGATACTGTTTCTGCCCACAATCACGATTGAAAGCTAAAACCCTGGTGGCTAAGTATTTCAAGTACAGCCCAACGTGAGACCTTTTTCGCAAAGCCCACATATATTTGTACAGAAATCTCTCATTGCTATGATTTTTATTTAGTGTACCACACATGCTGTACATATCTGAATGGAGTCGGAGACTGTACAATTACACATTAGAATATGTGTAGCCGGAAAGGGGGGGGGGGGGTACTTCAAATTACTAATGTCAAATCACCCTCTAAAGATGTGTTGAGGAAGTTAAATTATAGGAACAAAAGAACTGTAGCAACAATAATGTGTATGGAAATACAGAAATATCAATGTCATAAGTTTATTAAACAACAACGTAGAGCTGAGAAAGTATTTAAAACCCTATGCTGTGGAATTGTTTTTTTGTATTGGCCGGTATCCTTCCACGCACCGATTCTCCCATCCCATAAGTTTCCATAAAATGAATCTATTTTGTGAATGCCTGTCTTTGGAATATGTAGTTGCACAATTATAACAGCCTAATTTGATCATAATACTAGTATTGATGACAGACATGTGACACACAAGGTCAACGACATTTACATGTTTATGCAATCAGGTTCAGTGTAATAACATCACTACAGTCTACGCGATCCTAAGGGAGTCGTAATTTCCACTGGTAGACTTATCATATTATCGTACCATTTAGTGTTCCCTCGCTCACTGATTACTGCCTGTGTGTTTGAGAACGGACAAAGCCGAGGGGACTTAGGCTACGATTTCTCACATTTCTTATCATGCGTCCATCGTTGTACTTGTTGTACTGTGGTGTAACATGAGAAATACCAGTGAAATACGATTACGTCGACGTCAGAAAAGATAGGGACTTCAGGAAAGAAGGATGGTAAATTGGGATCTTGTTGTGACATCGACGCCATCGTATCTCTCATGTAATATTATCTCAATCCACAGATAGTAGTGTGACAGGCAGGGCCAGGGAGACAGGGCCCCCTCAATCAGGTCTGATAGCACCATAGCATGGCTGTCTCTCGTCTTAGCTGATGTCGCCGACCAGGTATGTGTAATGCTGCAATTACTGGTCCATGGAATTGTGGGATAACTTCACTTCCGCTGCCATTAAAAAAGTTGGCAGTGTGTAAAAGAAATTGTCGTCTCAGAAGAGAGTTTGCATACAAATAGTTTATATTACACCCACGCAGAGAAAGATTGTACTTGACGAAACTTAAATTGCGCCCTCGTAGGCAGAGAGTTTCACATATTGAAATTAACCGTTACTGGTACCATGAAATTTCAAATTTACTTGAATTAAAGAGTGATTAGCAAATCAGAAAATAAGGATTGCTCTTTGAAAATGAAAGTTTTGTTCATAGTATTATATTTTGTTCTTGAAAGACAAAAATTTAATACAGAATATGCAAAAAATTTGATCTTGGGATGTAAATTTTTGTACAGAGTATCAAAAGATATACACTAAAAAATAAAAGATTCCTTTCAAGAATTAGAAGTTGTTCTTACGAAACAAAAGTTTTGTTTCAAAGAATTAAAAGTTTATTCATGAAAAAAAATTGTTTCCTTTCAAGAATTAAAAGTTCGTTCTTTTGGAAAAAGCTTTATTTAAAAAATTAAAAGTGTCTCCTTTGGAAGGAAAGGTTTTATTCAAAGAATTAAAAGTTTACTCTCGAAGAATAAAAGTTTCCTTTCAAGAATTCAAAGTTCATTCTTTGGAAAGTAAAGTTTAGTTCAAAGAATTGAAAGTGTGTACTTTAGAAAAGTTAACCAAAGAATTAAGATTTTGTATTGTGGCCTAGGGGTCACCGTAGAAACTGGTCGTGGATTACTTACACTCATAGTTGCAATACAAGAATTCATTTTAAATTTCTTGATGACATTCTGCGAGTACGTAGGATTCCCAAAGCTCAACTGCAAGAATAATCTCTCTCACAGGAGACGCTGAGAAAAAATATGTTGTAGCTAGGGTTGCAATGAGAAAATGAGAATTTTCGGAAAGGGTTCTTTGGACTAAATCTGGTCTGCAAGTAGTCGACTCGTAATATTCAAAACACCAATGTACCAAATAACTATTCATGTGTCACTTGATATTTGTATTGGACATTGAACACTAAACCCGTTACAATTGCGGATTGTATAAGCCCAATTTGTCATATACCGTCTGCCTCTTCACAACATAATTTGATATTCATTTGACAAGTAGACCCTTGGCGGCGCTGTGTTATTTGAGTTATACGAGAGCCAACTCATGTACATATGCATCATTCTTTACCATTCTTTTGGCATGCCCTATATATATTACTGCAGACTGCTTCGATCGTGTCAAAACGTATACATCTGTTTACGATTTGGCATCTACTTGCCGTCTACAATAAAGTCGTCTGAAGAGCTAACGATTCAACCAAGTAAAAACAAACTAGGGCAAGTAGTGAAATGTGTCATGTTTCTTTAAAATTGCAGTCGGGGTCACGGAAAAATGATGGTACAGGTTCTATTACAAATGATAGTACTAAACATGTATAATTACAAGTATTGGAGATTTATACATTCTTCTAGTGTGAAAGAAAACAAATTCCATAGGTTATGGGTGCAGATTTTCCGCGCATGTAAAAGCAAGGCGTTAATTGAACGGTGAGGGATTAACCTCCTGATATGTGAGGATTGGGGTCAGGAGAGAGAAAAAACAAATTGCCTCTGAACTACAATTTATGATTTTGTGTTATACTATTTTCATGTTGGTGTTGAAAGCTGACTATAGGCAACATTTTTCACGAAATAGGTCACTACTAGTATAATTCTTTTGTTGGTGTTTTTTTGGCTGTTTTGAGAAATTGAACTACTCCCCTCGCCACGTTGTCAATTTGGGTCAATTGAACTTTCAAAAAAAATATTTATTATACTAATAACACCACACTTTTTTCACTTCCTTTCTGTTTTAACTTTGACACATTTTGTGTGCAAGATGTATACGTTTGAATTATTCATGTTGACAAGAAATGAAAATTACACATGATAAATAGTGTAGTCTACAAGATGTATGTTTGTTATTGTCATTACCCATTCGAGAGGTGGTGGCAGGTATCATTTGAAATGTAACAATACTTTTTTTAGATGTCATGTCGATAGACAGATAGACAGACAAACAAACAGAGAAACATACATACAGATGGATAAAAACAGACGTATATAACACATTAACATTTACTACAATGACATTCACTGACTGCACAGCGTCCTATTTTATCATTGTATGCAGATGTCGACAGAAAATGCGTATGGCACATTCACTGATTAAATTATGAAGATCAAGCCATGATAATTTCAGTTGCAAGATGAATGCATTTTGAAATATCACTTTTGATAAAAAAAAATAAGTAGAAATAAATTTGACTCTATTAAGTGTAGAGTGTGTGTTTACAATGACATTGACTGGCATATTTGACTGCACAGCGTCATATTTTATCATTGTTTCGTGAGTTGTCATTACCACACGGAAGATATATTGCAGGTTTCATTTGAAGTGAAATAATACTCTTTTAGATGTGTCGACAGGCATGCATACATACATACATACATACATACATACATACATACATGCATACATACATAAAGACAGACAGACAGACATACATACATACATACATACATACATACATACATACATACATACATACATACATACATACATAAAGACAGACAGACAGACAGACAGACATACATACATACATACATACATACATACATACATACATACATACATACAGACAGACAGACAGACAGACAGACAGACAGACAGACAGACAGACATACATACATACATACATACATACATACATACATACATACATCCATACATACTACATACATATATACATACATACACATAAACACTTACACAAACAAACAAGCCAGTCAAAAAGGAGTTGTACCCTAGTAAGTTTTTCTGTATGTATGTATGTATGTATGTATGTATGTATGTATGTATGTATGTATGTATGTATGTATGTAATAAATGTCATCCAGTAAGTAATAAATGCCCGTATGGCATTTATCATGTACCCCGGCTAATAATTCAATGGTGTCATATTCTTCCCAGGAAGGACTTCATACACATGTATGTATGTATGTATGTATGTATGTATGTATGTATGTATGTATGTATGTATGTATGTATGTATGTATGTGTGTGTGTATGTATGTATGTATACAAGTAATAAATGCCGTCCAGGTAAATACACGCCGACGTAGGAGGCGTGTATTGCCCATATGGCATTTATCATGTACCCCGGCTAATAATTCGATGGTGTCATATTCTTCCTAGGAAGAACTTCATACACATGTATGTATGTATGTATGTATGTATATATGTATGTACGTACGTGTGTGCGCGCATGGGCGGGTGCGCGCGCATTGATGGATGGATGGATGGATGGATGGACGGTTGAATGATGTGTGCAAAGGCTCGTGTTGCTTGATATTGCTAAATACTGGTGAGGACATTAATCGTGATGTGTCACGTATTTTTAGATCATTGTCAAAAGAATAATAGTTTTGCATCAACATTAAAATCCAAGGGTACTTGAACATTAACTTAACGTGTTTAATATAATAAAAACCACAATATAGTACAATATGTATAATCTACATATAGTTTAGATTTTGGCATTCTAACAGTATGTGTAAATCCAACCATCTATTGTTTTGCCTTTTCTGTAGTCATTCAGTTGAAATCTGGTATTTGTTCATTTGCTATATCAAATTAGCAACATTTCATATAAATTAGTGATTTTGGTTACCATGGGAACATATGCTCATGAAATGGCTGATATCGTGACCCCAGCATAAAGAAAAAACATAGCTATGATGATTTTTTAGACAAAACATATTTTTTAAATTATTCTAATAATTGTTTTCAAAAGTATACATTGTAGAAAAGCATTGCATCCACAAGCCTTTTTTATGTTTCCATGGAAACAGCTATTGTACTTTACAAAATTTATGTTATTAACGGTTGTCATCAACTCATAAATGCAATGATAAAGTAAGTTTTTGCTTATATTTTATCGCTTTCATGTGTTATGTCTAATTGGGCAAAGAATCCACATAATGTGTTGAACTGATATTTACATTTGTTGAAACTCAGCATACCACAATCACACAGATGTGGTGTTTGTTGTGGCAAATACATTTTATTGAAATCATAATAATGCGATCAAAATCATTCATTTTACGAAAACATGGCATTGCAAAGACTCTTTTCTTTCCAAGGAAATAGCTGTCTAGTTTTAAGAAGATGTGATACAAGATACATCACAGCCATAAGATTATCAGCATTATTCCTTAATTACTTGTATTTTTGTTGATTTCTACAATTCACACTTCAAATAGTGCCTACATTCTGTCGAAGGATTGTATTATTTGATAGAGTAACAACAAAAATCGCAGACTCATACATATCAGCATTATTTCTCAATTGCCAACTACAAACAACAACAAAAAGACTGAGAAACACAGGGTTGGCGGCAAAGGCAAAGGCGCCCGTTTTACTGAGTACTAGGACTTTGCTGATAAGAATAAGGCCATACTAAATGGCCGCCAAGCCTGTGCCCCTGCTACTGCTTGAAAGGAAAGAATGGCCTGAAGTGGGCCAGCAAACTACGCGCACAGTAAAACCCTCAAAACTTTAACAGTGCTGTTTTTTTAAACTTGACTTTAATTGGTTACCTGATGATGTGTAAACATACTGCAACTAATGATCTATCTAAGGTTGTCTATGAAATTGAACAATTCAGGCATTCCAAAACACAAACAGTTACGTGATTAAAGGTGATGAGTTGGACTAAATGTACATTCCTGGTTGAAAATACACATTATTGCGAATATAATGAGGAAGGCTTCAGAATGAAAATGTTCAGACGTTTTGAAACCTTGTTTTCCACTGTAATTGTAATATATTAATTTTTGTTTCATTGCTAGCTCTTAAATGTGTATTCTTTCTAAAAAAAAAAAGAAAAAGAAAAAAAAAGATGTGTACACAATGTTTGCCATGGACAACAAATTATGTTATATTCCCCCGACACAAAAGCATCGCTTTCTCCCATGTTATAGTTATTTCAGTTCCGACATACGTTGATTATGGCTGAAAATGTGCAGCTATTTCTAGATGGCATTGATAGGCTGAGAGATGAAGAAAGACGAAGTACAGCTCATTGAAAATACACATTATTGCGAATATATATGAGGAAGGCTTCAGATCGAAAATGTTCAGACGTTTTGAAACTTCGATATGCTGTTGGAATGGGATTTGCGAATGCAAAAGTTATCACAAGTCTCAATATCTATGTTCAGTTCGGAGTTTGATGCCATTGTGCACGATGAAAATTTTGAAAATACAATCAGTGCAGTGGAAGTCAAAGTCAAAGTGACATAAAGTTAAGAATGATTGACCAAATTACTTATAGTTTTGTTGTTTTGTATAATTCAATCTTCAAATAATCTGTACTTTCTGTCTAAGGACTGTGTTGTTTGATATTGATATTCGTAATACAGTTGATGACATTTGATGACCGGATGAGTCGTGTATATTTTCAGAACATTTTGAAATGAATACTATTCTCAGGTCAACATTCAAAATGTAAGGGTGCTTCAGAGTGATATAAAGCACCGGTACTCACAGCTAAGTTATCATTACCTCTCCAGTCCTGCACGTCACTTCTGAGAACATTATCAGGTAAGTTAAATTATGAACGTTTTTCTAATACAATACCACCGTTGATCGTTCTTCATGGGTGATTTAATTGAGTGGAACCCCAGCCTATTTTGCTATTTCAAATGAACTGTCGTCGTCGTCGTCGTCGTCGTCATCGTTTACTAAACCGATTTGGCTGCTTGTGACTCGTGACCACGTACCTCCTTCCATGTTGCACGAATTTGCGCCACTTGGTACATCGTCAAGGCTCATATTGGTCAGGCCTTTGATGTTGTCGACCCGTTTGGTTGGTGGCGTTTCTCTTCCGCGAGCACCTTCCGTCTTAAAGTTTCCAAACAACACTATTTTTTTCCAAATTCTCCACATCTCTAGCTTCTGGCGATATGCCCGAAATATGTCAGCTGCGCTTTACGTACCATATTTAGAAGGCTGGGTGGTCGTTCTATATCATCGAGGACGCTTTCGTTCATTCATCTAGCTGACCAGTGGATATTGAGCATCCGTCAAGACTCAAGAGGCCCATAATTTGAACGATTCAATGCGCTTTTGTGACTTCACTTTCAGTGTCCAAGCTTCAGCTTTGTATAAAACGATGGAGAAGACCAGTGTGTGCATCATGCGTTGTTACTGTAGTTTCTGTAATTATTTTTTGGAATAATATTAACTTCATTTAAATTTCGTCGCACTGTCTGTAGTCGTTCGAATTGTTACAGTAGTTTGGTTTACCTTGAAAAAAGTGTATATTCAATATACTAGTAAGTCTGTTTTCAACACATCATTCATACGAAGTTACACTGGCACTGTCCCGTCCATTCCCCTAATAGTCTTTGCTTCAATCGTACAAAACACTAGCGATTTACGGATAACTCCTTATACAAGAAGAATACAATTTCACCAAAGGCAATCGAGTATATGAGACCTCGCTTACTAAAGTTGTTTGCAAAATTTGGTATACAAACAGTGTGTCTACACAGAAGAACTAATGTGAAAAAATTTGCCGGAGGATGGCGGTTGTTCTCTTTCGTCTAAAACAGATGTAGACTCAAATGGCACAATGTATACTGTTAGAATATGGATTAATTTAAACTTATGTGCTCTTGGTTTTCGTCACTAAAATAATTTGTTTTCTCTGTTCGATAGAGCCAGATAATTTCAGCCAATAATCACCTGAATAGCAACAATGAAGATTGCTGTCTTGTTCGTCGTATTTGGCGTATCCCTAAGTCTTGCCCAATCAGCTGTTGTCAGTAAGTCTGTTCATAACTTTCATAGTTTCATTCCAAGTGAATATTAGGTGTTACTGAAAACAATGGAAAGAAATGTTAGTTACATGGTCATTAAATCTTACACTCATGTATAACATGGATGACATACTATTCATGTATTATGTAGCCTTCGAGCAATCTGTAATTTGACCACATCACAATGTAGGAAAAGGGGTGAAATTGCCCAAATTATTTGGAAATATTTGACAACATTGTATCTATCATACTTATATACCTTCACTGCATACATACTATTTAGGCGTAACAAAAATTGTGTCGTTCGAATTACACTCAATTTTAGAATAGGTGAGGTGTGTAGGTATATTTTTTATTTCATTTGACATGATTTGTGAGTGTCTAGTTCAGGTAGTTATGTTTTCCGCTGTTTTCCATATGATCTCTATGTTATTGGTTTCATCTCATACGATGTACAACCATTACAGATTGGAAGAAACAGATTTATATTGTCTTTTTAAGTTGATGTCAGTTTCCGCGTCCACTATTTCTTGCGAGATTTCGCGATTTTATTTTTTTTCTCGAATATGTAAAACAAAATTTAGGGTCAGCGTGAAAAACTAGGTGGGATCGGGTAACCAGAACCAAACAACTTTTTGATTACGCCTTATTACATTCAATTTTGTTAGCCTCTAATTATAATACCTATTTGCATATTCAGAATACAGCTCAATTGGTTGTTTTTAAGATACTTCCTGGCAGTCGTGCTATCCCGACAATGGAAGGTTCTGATGCAAGACTCGACGGATCAAGCTACAAGACCCGTCAAAATGCTCTAGAGAAGTGTGCTGCCGTAGCAACTGACAGGGGATTCGATTGCTTTGCTGTCCAAAATGGCGGATGGTGTGCATCTAGTCCCATCGCATGTAGAACCTATGACAAGTATGGGACTTCGAGTGCATGTGGAGATGATGGGGAGGGTGGTCCATGGGCGAATAATGTTTACAGAATAAATTGCAAACGGTAAGAACGACTGTATTTGTAAAATGTATTCATTATATTGATTAGTAGATGTAACTTATATTTTACATCACCCATCTTTAATTGTTGACATTTTCAAATGATATTAAACTGCTTAATTGCTCATACTAATTATTGTCCACCCACAGTCAATACAAGTCCATCGGCTGCTACAAAGACACATCAAACAGAGCCATAGCGACATTGGAAGGTACAGACCCAAGATTAAATGGTGCATACTCGTCACGTGCTAACCCCATTGAGAAATGTGCACAAGTGGCCAATGACCTCGGCTATGACTATTTCGCTGTTCAAGATGGCGGCTGGTGCGCATCAAGTGCTGATGCTGAAAACACCTTTGACAAGTATGGTCACTACAACACCTGTAAAACTGACGGTGAAGGTGGTGGATGGGGAAACGAGGTTTATAAATTGATCTAGTAAGTAACGTACAATACACTACTTTAATACATTAATTGTCATATTAATAATAATGGGCGAGCATAAATATTTTTCTTTCCCATCCCTTTCTGTGTGTCTCTCTCTAGATTTTCCTCTCCCCTAGCGTTCCTCTTTATTTTCTCCGTCTCTCTTCATCTTACATTATCTCGCCTTCTCTGCTTCACTCTCCTCTTGTATTTAATATTTATTTTCTTTTGTTCCTCTACTCTATTCTCTCTACATTCCTCCCTATTGTCCTGTCGACTCGTCTCCCTCCCTTCTTCTCTCCCATCCCACAATTCCCTTCTCTCCCCTTCCCTTCCCTTCCTTCCCCTCCTCTACTCTCCTCTCTTCTCTTATCTCCACTTCTCATCTTGTTTATTTCCAACTACACACTCTTTCAAGTAGTTCCTGAATATAGTATGAGAATCCGAAAATGTGAAACATGCATTAAGTACTGAATATCTACAAACCTAAAAATAGGTGACAGAACTTTTGTCGAACATTATATCACATTTTTTTTAGATGGCAACACGTGGTTGGTGGGTTGTAAATGCCAGTCCCCATGTAGTGTTTTTGGACATAAAACTCATCTGAAATATATTTGTCTTCTTCCATTACAGATTTGCAACGATAAATGGTTGTCTCTCATTTAATGATCAACAAAGGATATTTGATTGAGCTGCACTTTATTGGGAAATGGTATCTATTTTCATTTTCTTTCTCGTCATATCTGTTCATTGGAAATTTGAACTGAAAGACTGTTTCATCAACTATCATGAAAATAAAATATGAATGCATAGGTGTTTTTTCTGTGTAAATAGTGTTACAATTTCTATAAACGAAACATTCGTTAAACAAGCTGTGCCTATAGTCTATGAGCCACAGTAACTTCTTTTAATATTATTTGAACCACCAATGATCTGACTGATCTTGCAGCAAAAATCATTACTGGGACAAGCCATTAGCCAAGCAAGTGGACTTGTTATCAAAGAATACCAATATTTACACATGTGATGATGGGCTCTTACATAACACAAGTAAACAGCTGTAAAACCTCTATTCGGCCGTCTGCATGGACTGCAATTGAGGCAAACCTTATCTCCGTCTTATATCAGTTGTTATCAATTTATTAGGCTATTATAAGTAACGCTTCAAACAGCTTTAGAGATGCAAACAACTTTTATGACACCCGTTTTCGCCAGGCAAGCCCGCGGGTTTGTTGCACTTGGACCGCTAATGGTTTGTGACTGTCATGATTTTTATCCGTGACTCGATAGGCTAAGTATTTGCTCATACATGCTCCTTGAGTGACAAATGTTTTTATCCGGTTAGTTAATCTTGTATATTAAAATGTTTGCGGGTGGTTTGTCTAAACAAGGAACCTTGCACACCCCTGTAACATTCACATGCCGAGGGCAGGGTTGTGCACACGGCTGTACTAGCTCAGTTGATCAACATATGGCTGTACGAGCGTGAAATGGTCCGTGTTCAAGTTTAAGGGTCACTGCAATTTCTTTCTTTCTTTACACTAATATGTTCATACTGTCCCATAATGAAAGGAATGTATGAACAAATGTCGATTTACTGAATGCGTAATATAGCAATGGGAGGGGGTAAATCTGTACCTCCCAGCCTGCTTTCTTCGACTTTTTTCGGATTTCCGGAATATGCTGAGCACTCACATGTTAGCAAAGCCAAAGGTGCTGTTTACATTTGTTATAATATTATGTCAGCCTAGCGGATCACTTCAGCAGTACCGTTAGTCGACAATGGTTCAACGTTGTGTTTTTGGAGGCCACAGTAACACAAAGGGTGATTCGATCACCTTACGTTTGGCACACATAGTGGATATAAACTGAAATTATAGTCTTCAAAATGTTGTTGTTTCGAGTATTATGAACCTATTTTGTCAGCCTCGGTAAATTCAACACAGACGTACATGTACGTATGTACCCACAATCATTAACTTGAGAACTTGCAAGGTCAGATTGATATATATACGAAATATTGACACAGATAATGAATATAAAGTAAAATACAATTTCAGTCCTGAAAATGTTATGTTGTTTCAAGCATCACAACTGACTTGTGATACAGCTACAATCATTAGCATTGACCGTAATTTGACAAATTTCCTGCTATAACATTTAATCAATATAAATACGCATTGTATGGGTTGATTAATACATAATACGAAAAATTTACTTTGGAAATTTAGTGAAAACATGATTTACGGGGTTGTAAGCCACGGAAACTTCCGTGTAGTCCTCACACGATGCTGACAAGGCGTGAAGGAACAGCAATCTAAAGTTTTGCCTTTATTGAAGGCATTCAGTTTACATCTGATATAAACATATTGTTGATAAATAGCATAGCATCAATTGAATGGTTACTATACAAAGTTATGTATTCAAGTGAATAGACCCAATTGTTTTTATTCAAAACTACTCGCGCCATTATGTCGTATGCATTGTCTACGTTTCTACTAGTATAGCTATTTGGGTAACGTTACATGTCAATTCAAAGGAACAACATGAATAGACGTGTTCTCCGCTGTTACATTTGATTACGTTATTTCATCGAAATTCTAAAATAAAACAAAATCAGGGACAGTGTAGTATAAAATAAAGATGATAAATTCAGTATCTGAAGAATATCTTTTATAATATTTCAAAGGAACAATGTGAATATATGCATATTTAGTTTAGTTATTCAGCGTGAAGGCACTCTTCCATTCGATTACGCAACAAACTTCCTCTTGGTCAGTCATGAATAAAGGTTGAAAGTAACAGCAGAGACAGATTCTAATGTACCACCCAACCCCAACCCACCAGAAAATAGTATCTTAAATCAAATTTTATTGCATTGTTAGCTATCATTCCACGTGTTTTAGTACTCAAAGAAAATCTGACATTCAAATCCTCAACGTAAACGTCTCATACACAAATAACCTTCATTGCTGGGAATAAGTAGTCACATGCCAACTTGATGACTAAGCCTATCTCATTTTGACACCATTGCAAAGTGGGAAATTAATAAGCACTCATGAAATGCCTTTAACAACGATTCATTTACTTTTTAATATGATATTTCTACAGAACGTAGAGGGAGAACTGCATACAGAACAAATAACAAAAACGTTCTAAAGTAGCTGCCATATTGACTTTTTCCATTGCTCCAGAAAGTATCTCAATTGGTCAAAAGTGGGGGTAAAACATTCTGAAGGTTTCTAAAGGTGTTTTACTGAGTGATGTTTCTTTTCTATCTAATATTTGCAAGAGGTCCAATTTATGTAACTTGTATGCTAATATTGAGAGGTAAAATTTCAAATTTTGTGTAGACCTAAACTTGGACTCTATATCCTGTGTAGAATGTACCTGTCCAGGATTCAATACTACATGTGTAGATACGTATTAAAACCAGATGCCAGATCTGAAAAGGAATATTTTTAATGTGTGTATGTACACTTGATAACACGTCACACCAATACGCCGAAATTGGTCAAAAGGACATATAATTTGGCAAGGGTTGTTCTATGCAATAAATGAATGCCTTTATTTTTTTACGATGCATGTACCCATGAATGTACATGGGGAAGGAAGCCATTGATGCTTTTATAGACCCCTTACTGTTCTGAGGTGTTATCAATACACACTATAAAATGATTAATTGATGTAGTCACAATAACCCTTTCTGGTAAATGTTCCAAATGTCTACGACATATTGACCGGAAAAATATTTACGTATATCCAATCTGGATTAAAATAATTACTAAGTAATTACAATGATTTAATTGGTGTAGTAATAACAATAACCCTTTCTGGTAAACTGTTCCACATGTTTACAACATGTCGACTGAAAAAATATTTTGGTATATCCAATCCGGATCTGTCTTTAAATCATTTCAATCTATATCCCCTTGTTGTCGAAGTAGATACTTTGAAAAATATAACTGGATCAAGGAGAATATGTAAATGGAAAAGTGTATACACTTCAAGCAAATCAGCTCCAATTCATCTAGTTTCTAAAGTTGTCAGTTTCAATATGCGTAACTGTCCTCATAATTCAAGTCACCACTTTTTCCAAAAATGCAATATCCCTACTCGTATATATGTGGGGAAGACACAGGGGAAGCATAGTCAAGGTGTGGACTTACTAGTGCTTTAAAAGATAAAAACCAACCACAGTATTCATATCATAGTAACTGAAATAATTCATGGTTGGCGTACATTTTTGAAAGAATAGCAATCACCAACATCAAACAATACAGGAAATCAAATAAACTGGAAGCATCATACATAATATGCAAATGATATGCAAATAAAGAAGCCAGAATTTATCATTTTGTGATTAAATGCAAAATTATACAACTGTCTACAAGTTTATAGTCTACAGGATGCCCATAAGTACATTTATACAGATATAAAGCAATCGTACAGTTCACACATTTTAATTTGCCATCAATATACAGAAAAACCATGATCTTACATCATTTATGAAACTGCTGCAAAAATTACCCTTAATATTGAAATAAAAATTGCCAACATATATTTTTTAATTGCTCAGATGATGGGGAACACAATGAGATATGTTGGCAAAAATTAACATGAATTTCACACGAAACCCAAAAATCTGCCATATGCCCCCACACTACACACTTAATTCAGAAAAGTCCCAAACCTGACTGTCAATATCGCGTCCGAGATGCTAGATGTGGCCCCGGGTTGTTGACCTTCGCCAAAGTACATCAAGCATGTGAGAGTTGCATTCATAATACACTACTGTGTAGGCCTATTACAATTCCGGAAACATGATGTAGGTTACCACATCAAGTCAAAACACACTCCAATACATGCAGATCACAGTCACAGCACATGAAGTTACGAGTATTTAGGTAGAAAGTGACAGAACAGTGACGTGCAACATGACGAACAGCTTTCTGGAAGATTCGGGACCAGACCGATTCGGTCCTGGTCATCATCATCATCATCATCATCATCATCATCATCATAAAAAATTATATAGCGCCAAATTCCAAAAAGTCAAATTGTTCAAAGGCGCTAGATGGTGTTCAATTTACACAGAATACTCGCATAAACATGTGATGTTTCAGTCGTTTTTTGAAGATTTCCAGGCTTGTGGACTGGCGTATATCCTGTGGTAGGTCATTCCAAAGCTTTGGAGCACAGATTGTAAAGGCGCGACCACCATAGGTTTTGTTGTTAAATGTACGCTGGACTAACAGGCTTTTTTTAGCTGATCGAAGGGAGCGTTGTGGTTTATATTCCTCGATTAATTCTGAGATATATCCTGGGGCTTTATTGTTTTGAGCATTGTAAGTCAGGAGAAGGATCTTAAATTCAATCCTGAAGTGGACAGGCAACCACTGTAGGTCACGGAGAGTTGGTGTGATACGAGTGAATTTCTTTGACCGAGTGACTATTCTGGCAGCAGTGTTCTGAGTACGTTGAAGCAGAGCAATAGCGTTATTAGGGAGACCATAAAGGAGTGCATTTCCGTAATCCAGCTTGGCTGACAAGATAGCATGGATAAGTGTTTGACAGGCTTTCGATTCGGTACCACTTTTATGTTACCCTTGACGATTCGGTACCAGTACCCTGGTCGCTTCGGGACCACTACCTTGGTCGTTTCGGTACGACTACAAACATCATTAGAGTTTGATTTTTCTTATGTTTTTCATTCATTATTCTAAAGCACAACCAAGTTTCTACTATGAACATTTTAGTTGTGTTCAGTTTTGTATTGTTCAGATCATCTACGCAGCGAAAACTACAATCGTTACCCTAGTCGATTCAGTACCACTATCCCTGTACTTGACAACGCAACTCTACGATTCGGCGCTACAAACTGCAGTCTCGCACCAACCTCAGAACGTGACTATTTCCATGTTTCTACTTAGAAATGTTTAGTTGTGTACAGTTTTGATTTTTTCAGATGATCTACGCAAGCCTACATAACGACCCCTTACTTGACAACGATTCGTTTGCACATTATGGTGTTGAAAATACTATAGCTATAGTATGTATTGTGTTATTGAATGCACAGATTCCGTAGCGACCCCTTTCGGTTTACGGGTAGGCAGTGTTCTCCACGGGCCCATTTAACTGGGCGGGCTGTCCACCTAAATCCCCGGCTTTCAATCCCAAGTTCTCGCATTAGTGGCTACTCCGCTCCACAAACATCACCTTACTATCAGTAAATCGAATGCCTAACATATACATATCAATTCCAAGTTTTACTGTCAAAATATACCAAAGACAAGGTGAAGCATTATCATTTTCCACTGCACAAGATCGGGACTGTTCGTGGCCATAGCTAGGTTACCAGTTGTGGACGCAACTAGATTAGTGTCAGTGGCCTAAAAGGCATGGGCGGCATGCAACGTCTATTTTAGTGACACATTGTATGGAATGGTTTTGACTCTCACCAACACCATGAAAATGTAATGCAAATGGGTTATATTCTGAACTCCGTAACTAAGATTACGGTCCGAGGTGGAAAACTATAAATATCATTATTATCATATTATTCTACACAATTCAACACAATAAGAGGTATATGTCACCACCCTGCTACTACCAATATTTTTTCCACAATCCATTTTAACATTAGATCCATAGGAAAACATTTTGATGAAATGGTAGAATTTTTGACTCATACTCAGAATTTCTCCATTATAGCATTATCTGAAACTTGGTTACGTAATGACTCTGAATGTTCTCTATACAATCTTCCCTCATACCAACTTATCACTTGCAACCGTCCACATTCACAAGGTGGTGGAACAGCCATGTATATTCATAACTCATTGTCTTTTATACGCATCAACACATTTGATATTTGTCACTGTGAGTCTGTTTTCATTGATACACTTATTGAAAAGAAGAAGATAGTTGTCGGTGTAATATACCGTAAACCAAATACACCAATTCATGAATTTTTAGATAGCCTGGAGAAGTGCCTAAGTTATATGTCTGTTAGAGACAAGAAGTGTATAATTCTGGGAGATTTAAACATTGATGTTAGTGAAAACACACACACCAGTACTAATTATATGACTCTCCTGAATAGTTATAACTTTAGTCAAACCATTGACACTTCGACCAGAATCACCACTTTCACGGACACAACACTAGACCACATTATCACAAACATTACAGACCATTTCGTTGAAACTGGAACTATAGCTACCGACATTAGTGATCATTATCCAAGCTTTGCTATATTTACAAACATTATTCACATTTTCAATCATAATACTACCTTTCAAAATGTCGACCTTTCCAGATATAATCGTGAGACCTTCCTTTCTGAGTTAGACAATGTTTCCTGGCAGCCTGTATATGATTGTGACGAACCAAACCACGCATATAATGTTTTTATCAATTATTCCATGATATTATTACAATACACGCCCCCCTTAAAAAGAACAAAAATAAAGAAAACTAAAATTCATAAGCCTTGGTTAACAAAAGGACTATTAAAGTCAACAAGAACAAAATATCGTTTATTCTGTAAAATGAAAAAATCGCCTAATAATATTGAATTTAATAAGTAATACAAGCTCACTTTCCCAAGGTATATTCCCTGACGCCCTCAAATTTGCCAAAATCACCCCAATTTATAAGAAAGGATCGACCCTTGATGTTAGCAACTACAGGCCCATCTCAATTTTACCAGTCCTTAGCAAACTATTTGAATCAATCGTTAAAGACCAATTAGTATCATTTTTAGATAAATTTGACATTCTTCTCAGTACTCAATACGGTTTCCGCAACAAGTTTAATACGAAAATTGCCCTTGCTGACCTCATATCTGATATTACTGACAAAATGGACCAGGGCTTCGTCACCTTTGGCATTTTTATCGACCTCAAAAAAGCATTCGATACAATTGACCATCATATTCTTATCCAAAAGTTATATTATTACGGCATTAGAGGTGTTCCGCTCCTTTGGTTTCAAAATTACCTTAAAAATAGACAACAGGTCGTTAGCATAAATGGTATCAACTCCAATCCAAAACAAATTAAGTGTGGGGTACCCCAAGGATCAATACTTGGACCAATCCTCTTCCTCATATATATTAACGACATCAACAAATCTACTGACGCCTTCAATTTTCGTTTATTTGCAGATGACACTAACCTATTCTAATTCATGAAAACTAATAATATCAATCTTAATGTTATAAATGATCATTTTAAAAAAGTTAACGACTGGTGCAATGCTAACAAACTAACAATTAACGTTGACAAAACTAACTATATGATTATCAAAACTCCCCAGAGGATATCTCACATCGAGGGAACCCTAAGTATTAGCGACACACCAATTAAGTGTGTATCATCGGCCACATATCTAGGTATTTCCATCGACCCAGCTCTCACCTGGAAATCTCACATCGAAAAAGTAACCCGAACTATAAGTCCCAAAATCGGAATCATCTCTCGTATTCGCCATTATGCCCCAAGGTCGACCCTTGTTTTACTTTACAACACTTTAATCCTCCCCCATCTTAGTTACTGTCTTGAAATGTGGGGTAACACCTATCGTACATTACTCGAACCACTTATAATCTTGCAAAAGAAACTAGCTCGACTTATCACTTTCTCTGATTATCAAACACATTCTGCGCCCTTTTTCAATCAACTCCGCATATTAGATATCCATAAACTGTGCAAATTCCAAACATGCATGTTTGTCTATGACTTACAAAATAACCGCTATGCTCATAATATTAACCACTACATTACTAACCGTCTATCCCATAGCTACCCTAAAAGATCAGCCCTCAGTTGTAACATTCCCATTCCAAAAGTTAATCTTACAATTTGTCAAAAGAATTTCAAATATGCATTACCCAAACATTGGAACTCCCTACCAAACAAACTTAAGAATATACACAAGCGACATGAATTTAAAAAAGGTATAAAGACACACCTATCTTTACCTTCTATATTTTGACAGGATAAGGACCATGGACTAGATTAGTTTCTAGTAAACTATTTCCATGGTCCTCACCAGAGCATTTTCTTTTATTGTATTTGTATTTTCCTCTCTGTAATGTTATTATCTTATGTTTCCGGTGAAAATAAATTCAATTCAATTCAATTCAATTCTGACTGTCTCTGATTGGATATTTTCGCCGGAAGTCATTCCTAATGAATAATTAATATCCAGTGCATAGTTCTCTGTTTTTTAACTTTACATTTAGTTTACGCATTGCTGTCCACATATACGGAAACACTGCATCAGGTATTGTTGGTATACGTATATATATACAAACAACATCTAGAACAGGACCATGGGCGATGCAAAATACATGGTATGTGTCGATGACTTCGAGGAATACGCCAAACGACACATGTCGTTTAAAGCGTGGGTGTATTACAGCTCCGGTGCTTATGCGGAAGATACAGTTCATAATAACAGAACTGCCTACAAAAGGTAAGAGGGTTCGCTTATCCTTTTACTGACCTCCAACGTATCCGTCTCGATCCGTTTTTAGGAGATAAATCCCCGACCTGGTACTATAGTTATACTATAAGTACCCAAGATACGTTCCTCAGATTCGGACGAAGTACCTAGGATATATGGGGAACATAGTCACTATAAACTACTCAAAATTATTACGTTCTAACGTCGGAAAGTGGGGATGGGGTACTAAATAAAAGATGTTAGCTTTTAGTGCACTAAATGACATGGGTATCCTTCCACACTGTAAGGTCGAAAACGTAACTACAGTATAATCACATTGTTACATATGTGCTCACTTCTGTTACAAAGTATATAATTGTATTATAAACAAATAGTAATTGTATCTAGGCTACCTGGCCGTGTGAGGTCTAATTGATTAATGAGGTAGTAATACAAGCTAGGCCATGTTATTACTTGTAATTAAGTGAATGTTGCAAGTGTCACTACAAGTGATAAATCACAACTTTTAATGAATTCAACTATAGTGGAAAAGGGTATTTCCAAAACCGTTTATCTAGTCTGAAATAAATTAACTGTAGTTCATAAACACTTCCTAAAAAGGAAAGGTATTGAAGTTTACTGTAAACACGTTATTTACTAACCATATTTGTATTACGGAATGAAGCTTTGAATTTGAATAAAATGAGAATGTAGGGTGTATGCTGGAAGGCCAATGGATACGAGGAGAAATCTAGTGGGGCAGAGGAGAGCAACACGTCTTTAACTTACGGTAACTGATCTGCGTTGTAGTAGAATTACTACGGAGAACTAGTCTGAACTGTGAAGGAAAACTAATCCAAAGCTCTCGTATTGTTGGTTTAAGCATACATCTTCTTCACCAAAAGTAATATTTTGAGTGCTTGTGAGTTTATCCACTGAATACGTATCCTGAGATTCTGGTACCTCTGAGATAGACTGTGTGCGACTAAGATTACAACTTGAATTTGGTCAATAATTGTCACCACCAAAGACAAGTCGATAACACTTCACATATGATTACAAATCAGAAGCATTACGACTGTTTTATATGAAAGCCATGTATGGACGCCCATTAACTTTACCGCACGTCAATGAAGGTATCACAATCGAGATTGAGGTTATATAATGAACACAAACAAATTATTTCTTGATTTTTTCATCACAGTAATGCATTACCACAGAACCTGTTCCCTTCAGCAAGTAAACACGATGAAGAAGACTACTTGTGAAAAATATTCCTTAGCAAAGATTTGATTCACATATATTACACTGACTACCTCGTTACCGATAACGTATCTTTCTTCTGTAGATATTTCCTACAACCACGTGTGTTAAGAGGGGCTTCAACAATAGATATATCCACAACAATACTTGGTTCTAAAGTTGATTCACCAATCTGCATAGCACCAACAGCATTTCATGGTTTGGCACATCCTGATGCAGAAACAGCAACAGCTATTGGTGAGAAATTCCATTGCTGAATTTAGTTTTGTCAAAGCGTAATCGACATTAGTTGTATGTATGTATGTATGTATGTATGTATGTATGTATGTATGTATGTATGTATGTATGTATGTGTATGTGTGTGCGTGCGTATACATTTACGTACGTACGTACGTGTACTTACGTACGTATATATGTATTTATACATGCATGCTTGCCTGTATATTTGCATGTACATGTACGTTTATCGCTCGTTTAAATTCATGTGTGATATTTATTAGGGACTGTCAGTTTCTTCGGCCTGGGGGGAGGGAGGGTGGATTTGAAAGGGGGGGGGGTCACCTTGTTTTTGAAATTGGCAGTGGGAGGGTCATGCTATTTTCAAAATTGTGGATAAGGGGTCGTTGTGTTTTAGATTGTGGTGGAAGAAAAAAATCATTTTTCTACAATGGCATATAGCCTTGTCTGAAATGTGGTACATGTAAATATTTGTTCTTATCCCTGTTTCTGACATGAATTCTTTAATATTACTTATTCGTTCAAACATACACTTTTTGTCATAAAACCTTAGCATTTGGGTGTGTGAGACACACGCAATTCTTGTTTGAAAAACACACAATCCTTGTGCGGTACACACACAATCCTGGTCATAAGACCTTAGCATTTGCTTTTTTGTGCAACAATTTACTCTAAAACAGGACACATCATAAGATGCGCCAGTTCCAGGCGACAAAACAAACAAGCCAGTCGAAACCACACCAACTTGTGTCTGCATCAACTCTCATTGACGGAACCCTTGATGTCTTCTGTTTTAGAGTAAATTGTTGCAGAAAACAACCAAATGCTAAGGTCTTATGACCAGAATTGAGGTGTTCGAAACACACCGAATCCTGGTCAGAAGAGCTTAGCATTTGGGGATTTTCTGCAACAATTTACTCTAAAACAGCACACATGAAAGGACCGTCAACACGGATTGACAGTTCGGGTAGTCTATATGACGGATGTTCTCGGTGACCAACATCCTGTACAACTCTGACTCAGTTTGGGCGCCAATCTAAGCCCACTCTCTAAGTTGTTGCGTGTTATATTAGACATACAAGAACACTCGTAACTTCTATATATCATGTCTCTTTTCCAAGTACAAGTGCTTTACAGAGGCAAACGTCGGCAATTCTACACAAATGGCTTCAACTCGTATGATGAACTCGATTACCTGATACGGACAAATATTCCATCCCTGGGTACGTGTGAGTACCAAGTACAGTATGAGAACGACGAAGGTATTGCCATAACGATATCACAGTCATGTTTGATGGACATTGTAGACCTCAAACGCTGTGCATTCTCAGTCGTGGATGCCGAATATCGAAGAATAAAGATATCTGTTGTCGAGGGATATTCACCCATGAGTAACCCACCGGGTATCAGTTTGCAGCAAACACCCACGACTACCAATACTGCACCGGGTCAGAAACCACAAACAGAAGTGGACATGCGTTCTCATTACCGTAGCTCGCGTTCGAATGCAAAGCGACTCAGGTTTGACCATGACGAGCCGGATATAAATGAAGAACCCGAGAGGCCAACTTTAGAGAGGGACAAGTTTTCTGGCTTTGACTTTAAAACCCCGTTGCAAAGTGAAATTAATGAAATTGAAGAGGATGTTTTCAATTTGGAAGAGGAGATGAAAATAGCGGAAAGAAAGCTTCTTGATGTAAACAAAAAGTATGCGACGGCTACGGAGTTTGGAAGTGGAAACAAATGTAGTGTCACCTCAGGGAAGGCCATACACGAAGTAATTGTCGGAATGGTCGATGTATTTCGGCTGCAGTTTGCGGAGATCTTTCCAAACACAGGGATGAAAAAGAAGAAGTGACAGAGCTTGCTAAGAAACGCGATAACTTGAAGAAAGAATTACAGAAGAAACGATCTGAACTATTGGACAAAATCAAAAAATTACAAGAGAATCTTCATAGCTCGTTCAAACGTCGTATCGAAGCAGCGCTCATTAACAGCAACAAGGACAGATATCTTTGCGAAACATCAATTGGACCGCGACCAAGAAAACAGGTCTTAAATTGTGATATTGCGATTCTGAAGAGTCACTATCACGGCAGAGTGCCATCTAATTTGGATGAAGAATCGTTGAAGTTTGGACGTATCATACACCGCTTTGATGTAGACACTGGACGTACTGTACGAAAGGACACAGCGAGAGAGAGGTTGAAAAAAGAGGGGATTGTATATCCTTCGGTAGGAGATGATGACATGGGATCTGAAAGTGACACTATTGCCGAAAAGTATCGTGATACTATAGCTACTGACAATGTAAGTCATCAAAGTACTAGTACGAGTAAACAACCACCATCACGGCCAACGTGCGTATTCAACAGCCGCGATACACCTCTATTGAATCACGGCCCACAAATGATGCATAACCCAGCCCCTTACCAGTATACTCCGCCCTACTCCTATCCAACACCAATGCAGTATCCGAATACATCACAACAGCCTTGTTTACAACCACAGAATGCCTACTATGGTAACCAATACGCCAATTTCCCATCATACGATTATGATGCTACAAGACGACCAACTGAACCACCTTCGTTTGGCCAAAATAATGCGCCAAGATACCAGTACCAATACCAGTGATTGAACGAACGTGGAACATTGAACTGTCAACCTCATAAGAACTTATACATGTAATTTTTATCACATTACATTTTACAATGCCATTTTCAACCATATTTAAGTTTCATCATAACCCTCGACGGTTTTAGTTGCTTATACTTTGCAGGACATGTTAACTTTGCATTTGTTCCAGTTCACTTACACGTTTTGCATTACTCCTAGGACACTTCAGCAGTTCACATATTTAGCAGTACGTAGTGACAAAACAATTTCAAACAATTTGATGAAGAGTACGAGTATGACCTGTCTTGATCATAGTTCAAAATTTCAAAAACGTCATTCAAACTGTGCTTTAGATTAGTTAACACTAGGCGTAGTTGAATGCCTATATTTCACTAGGATTGTTACACTCCATTTTTCGAAGTTCTATCGAATTGAATGACATTACATTTTCCAAATCATAACAAACAATAATTGTAAGCGAGAACAACAACATGTACTAGCCTATGTTCTAGCAGGTGGTAGTAGATACCGGTATATACTAGATTAAAGCATATCACAAATAAAGTTGCATAGTGAGGATCAAAACGATTTGATAATTGTATTCATAATCATAGTGTCAATTGATTTCAAAACAGCCACAATAAAACACATGGATTTGTAATTACATGTAGTAATGCTGTTCAAGTTGGTTGCAGTTACTGTTATAACTTATACAAGTGTAATATAAAGTAAAATAAAGTTTCCTCAAGTTAAACCCAATTGCGATGTGTATGTCAGGAATGAGTTTTGATTATTATTGCTCCTGTTGTCAAGTAATGGTTGAATTACCAATAAAATAAATTGCCAATTGACCTATTAAAATTCTATTCATAATGCAAAAAAAAATTAGAAGTATATTTAAAATACCCAAAACAATTTTGCCTTTATTCATCAAGTGCCAAACTTTAAATTTGAATTTTAGACTAACAGTAGAAAATATATAATTTGTTCATACATACATACATACATACATACATACATACATACATACATACATACATACATACATTCGTTTTAGTTATATGTTGTGTTCATTACACTTTGTAATACTATCAAAATATGTGAACACAGCAATAACAAAACAAAAAACAACACGAATACACGTAAACTGGTTAGGTAGTTCTCTTTTTGGAATAGGTGGTGGTCCTGAAAAGGACCGTTTGGTTTGTGCCTTATATTAGGCCATATTTAGATACCCAAGGTGTCGGAAATAGCCATGAGTATCACCGGCTGTAATTACAGACACTGCATCGTGGATCGCAACGTGTATGTTACGATGGATGAGGTTTTTGTAGTATGGTTGCGGCAAAATCTTTTTTATTTTACTGAAACAGTTCTCGGCGGGGTTCATCTCAGGTGAATACTTGGGTGTAAAAATATAGTCGATATCTTGAGCAGCCAGCCATCGTGCTAAAGTCTTTGCTTCTTGGCTGCGATGGATAGGAGCATTGTCTATCACCAGTATATCACCGGGCCCCAGTGCCGACAATCCTACGTGTGTTACGGTATCAACGCACTCCCCGATGAAATCCAAAAAAGTGGCTGAATTTGATGCACCATCTAGTGTAGAAACATGCATGACACCGTTAAGACCCATCAATAAATTTAGAGTAACATTGGGTGATTGGTGGTATCTGACGACTTCTACACATTTCTCACCAATAAGAGAATGTCCGCGACTACGATAGGCAATGTCTCTTACTTTGAACCCAGACTCATCCATGAATTTCAAGCGATGAGGGTCACACTGATGGAGAAGATCTATGAAATCTTGTGTATATATCATATTCTCATTGGTAAACCTTTCCATCGCCATACGATTTATCTTTTTATAGGTCCATTTACCACCAGTCAGTCGATCACGCACGGTACGGTTTATCGTTGAAGCACTGACGCGAACTAGGGAATGCTGTTCGAAACGGGCCTTCACCTCTGCTGTTGTGGCCGAGGGTTGTTCTGATTTGATGGCTTCAATATACTCCACGTCGACATCCAACAGTTTTCTCGTACGTCCTACACGTTCTGTCACAGGAGTGACTGTCCCGTACTGACACCACTTCAACCATATGTTCTTTACTGTAGTGTGGTGTAAACGATATTTTTTTGCAACTTGTATAAAAACTCCGCGTGGTGATATGGCCATCGCACGAAGTCCGCCGCGTTCTTCTATTTCTTGCACCACCAAAGACCTCAAATCTTTTCCAGTCGCTTTACCCACATCATATCGTCTTCCATGTATATATATAGTGTTTATTTACCCAAAAGCACAAATGAACATTACAGATACACATACAAAAATACTATTTCGTGGGTAAATAGGGGAATCGGGATTTAGCTTACAGCTATTCAAGCCTGTCCCCTACCATAGTTATATACAATGTTTGACAGCAAAGTGATATAGCAAAAGGAAATACATAGTACCTCGGAGTTCATAGTACTTATGAAGAACATACGGTAACAATAAATTGTACAGTGGTTTAATTTACTCTTCTAGAAGAAATTGTTTATAAGATCGCTTAAATTCGTTTAGCGTATTGATACATCTTATGTTGACAGGGATGCTATTCCAGATTTTTGCCCCTGAGAAGGAGAAAGAAAACTGACCTGAGTTTGTTCTGGCATAATATGGGTAAATATTTTGATATGAACAGAGTCTTGTATTGTAGTTATGGTGTGAAGGTTCAAAATAATCATACAAAGTGTGTGGTGATAGTTGATGGATCAAGCCATAAATAAAGGAACCTATCAAATATCTATGCAGTTTAAAAACATCTAGAATATTCAACTGAGCAAACAAAGGAGATGAGTGATCCGTTGGAGATTTAAACAAAACTGTTCGAACAATCATTTTCTGTGACATTAATATACGATGCACTAATGTGCACTAATCTTGCTCATTTTCTGTCTCGTTGACAACTCGGCACAGGTACGGTGTATACAAGGAATAAAGACAAACGTGCAACATGAAAGTATGTGGTATAGCGGGTTTAAATTAGGCGCGAGAAATATCCGGGATGGTCACCGAAAACACCGTCGCGTAGACCGTCTACCGACTGCTCGAGCCTTCTCTTCCACGTTGAAAGTGGTATCTTTTGATGGTCATAAATGCTTAGCATTTTGAGACTTAGTGTCAACAATTTACTCTGTTCGACAGACCAGAAGTTTGTGTGTCTCAGACGCCACACATTGTCTAAAGCAGGATACTTTGAAGAAGTCGCCTCCGACTAACGCATCTTTTGATGTGTTCTGTTTTAGAGTAAATTGTAGCATAAAACGTCAAATGCTAAGGTCTTATGACCAGGATTCAGTGTGTCTCAAACAAGGATTGTGTGTGTCTCAAACAAGAATTGTGTGTGTCTCACACACTCAAATGCTAAGGTTTTATGACAAAAAGTGTAACTATACATATACATATACATGTATTACCTAGCTACCACACTAGTTAAAATTATAGAACATGTCATGTAAATGCTTGGCTGTTTCACGACACAATCAGTGCTTTACTTATGCACTTTCGGGCAAAGTGAACTTGAAGGTTTCGCAATGGTAATATCTTCATAGATATTTTATAAGTTTATTTTTAAAGAAGTTAATCTAAAATGTTCTACTCGTCACTGTGAACTTGTCAGTAGGGATTAATACACTTTTTGTCTTGGATACTACATGTTATTGACACTACAAATCACCACATCTCATCAGATTCCAGTTTCTATTATACACTAGGTATGACCACCTATAGTTCTCTAACATACTGGTGACTTTACTACATGCAATATTAATGCCCCTATACCATTTGTATGTGACATGGGAAACTCATTGAAAACTTTCATTTACGTTAGCTATTTTAAGCTTGGAAATATTACCTCAAAGGCTATGAATAACCTAAACATTGCCTTAATAGAAGCAAAATACTGCAGATCTGCCAGGGGGAAAACCCCAATGACTCCCTCACCCCCGGAGGTCACTCATGCATTCAACCAACAATCAGATGCACCACCAACCTTTTCACTGTCATAATGGTATTAACTTTTCTTAAATACTTTCACCCACTTCTAATTTGAGATGATATTGTCTTTTAAAGTTGAGAAATGTTTGCCAAGGTAGTCTAAAATTGCCTTAAACTCCATATTTCCCCTACCAATGATACTACCATTAGATGTGCTGACCTTTACTGCATGTATATGATGATGGCATTTAACTTTTTTAGAACATATTTCAACCCTATCTAAGTTATAAAGAATAGTTTTTGATACTTGATGGTGCTGTCTTGAAGAGCATGGATTGCGGTGTTGCGTGAAAGGGTCTGAATGTAGTTGCTTTTTGCATCTTGGTGCTGTCTTGTAAAGCTTGGAAATTATTGTCAGAAAGGGCCTGAATAGTCTCAAATTTGACTTTTCAGAGTAAAAACCCTCCAGGGCTTCTAAGGGGAGACCCCTAAGACCCCCCATAAGAGATGTACATATTCCCTTCTCAAATTTTCCCCTACCTTTCACTGTCAAGATGCTATTAAACTAATTTTGGAATATATTTACCCTGTGTAGTCATTAATTATAATTATGATAGTGATTACCCGGGATCTTGTAAAGTAGATACAAGACAGTGAAGCAGTCCACACAGAGTCAAGATCAAGAAATACCTGTCATGTGAATATTATCTATGGGAGGGGGTCATCATGTTTTAGAATTAAGTGATGGGGGGAGGGGGTGTCAGCCTGTTTTTGGTTTTACAGATGGGGTGGGGGTCAGTGACTTTTTGTCGGCCCGGTTTAAGAATCCACCGCCCCTCCCCCAGGCTTGAGAAACTGACCAGTCCCTTAGAAAATTAGATACCATAACAATTGGTATTTATAATCGTTATCTAGATATTAGCACTACACAGGTTCAAGTATCACTGCAAGCCAAACACGTAATTAATGTGACCTTATTAATGAATATGAAAAAGTACAAGTACATGACAATCTAACCTGAATTTATTTCTAGCTGCCGCTGATATGAACACGATAAGGTAATGTGTATTAAATAAAATGAGAAAGAAAAACAGTTATTAGCAGTTGAAGAGGTGAGTTTTGAGAGAATGTCTGAAGGTTGACAAAGATTTGGAATGGCGAAGATCAAAAGGGAGGTGGTTCCATGAAGTAGGGCCAATGTAAGAGAAGGATCTTTCACCAAATGTTTTGGTTGACACCCTTGGAACACAGAGAAGACGAGAATCAGAAGACGAGCGAAGTGGTCTTCGAGGAATGTATTGAATCAGATGTAGAAGATCCGTGAGATATTGTGGGCCAATACCTACAACTGACTTGAAACAAATGGATGAAATTTTGTATTGAATACGTGAAGTGATAGGCAGCCAATGAAGTTTTCTAAGAAGAGGTTGTACATGATCGAACTTTTTAGCTTTGCAGACAAGCCGAGCTGCAGCATTTTGTACATGCTGTAGTCTGTCAGTGAGGTGTTTAGGACAACCAGAGAGAAGAGCATTACAATAGTCAGAGTATGCCGAACTCCAGTACAGCGTATACCAGGTCAAAGTTCATCTAGGGCCACTAATCACATGGTGAGTACCGATTCCAAACCTGTTCTACTTGGTAGTAACAGACAGTTGATGGAGAGAATTGTTGGACGTGCAAACGAGGAGAAAGCATGTGTAAATGGTGTGACTTGCACAAGTCTTGTTGATACTGGTTCACAAGTAACCACAATAAGTAATTCTTTTCATAAAAAGTATCTGTCAAAATATGCAGTCGAACCACTGGACAACTTACAAGTAGAAGGTGCCAATGGTTTAGCAGTGCCATATCTTGCTTACTCCTATCCAACACCAATGCAGTATCCGAATACATCACAACAGCCTTGTTTACAACCACAGAATGCCTACTATGGTAACCAATACGCCAATTTCCCATCATACGATTATGATGCTACAAGACGACCAACTGAATCACCTTCGTTTGGCCAAAATAATGCGCCAAGATACCAGTACCAATACCAGTGATTGAACGAACGTGGAACATTGAACTGTCAACCTCATAAGAACTTATACATGTAATTTTTATCACATTACATTTTACAATGCCATTTTCAACCATATTTAAGTTTCATCATAACCCTCGACGGTTTTAGTTGCTTATACTTTGCAGGACATGTTAACTTTGCATTTGTTCCAGTTCACTTACACGTTTTGCATTACTTCTAGGACACTTCAGCAGTTCACATATTTAGCAGTACGTAGTGACAAAACAATTTCAAACAATTTGATGAAGAGTACGAGTATGACCTGTCTTGATCATAGTTCAAAATTTCAAAAACGTCACATTCAAACTGTGCTTTAGATTAGTTAACACTAGGCGTAGTTGAATGCCTATATTTCACTAGGATTGTTACACTCCATTTTTCGAAGTTCTATCGAATTGAATGACATTACATTTTCCAAATCATAACATACAATAATTGTAAGCGAGAACAACAACATGTACTAGCCTATGTTCTAGCAGGTGGTAGTAGATACCGGTATATACTAGATTAAAGCATATCACAAATAAAGTTGCATAGTGAGGATCAAAACGATTTGATAATTGTATTCATAATCATAGTGTCAATTGATTTCAAAACAGCCACAATAAAACACATGGATTTGTAATTACATGTAGTAATGCTGTTCAAGTTGGTTGCAGTTACTGTTATAACTTATACAAGTGTAATATAAAGTAAAATAAAGTTTCTTCAAGTTAAACCCAATTGCGATGTGTATGTCAGGAATGAGTTTTGATTATTATTGCTCCTGTTGTCAAGTAATGGTTGAATTACTAATAAAATAAATTGCCAATTGACCTATTAAAATTATATTCATAATGCAAAAAAAAATTAGAAGTATATTTAAAATACCCAAAACAATTTTGCCTTTATTCATCAAGTGCCAAACTTTAAATTTGAATTTTAGACTAACAGTAGAAAATATATAATTTGTTCATACATACATACATACATACATACATACATACATACATACATTCATTCGTTTTAGTTATATGTTGTGTTCATTACACTTTGTAATACTATCAAAATATGTGAACACAGCAATAACAAAACAAAAAACAACACGAATACACGGAAACTGGTTAGGTAGTTCTCTTTTTGGAATAGGTGGTGGTCCTGAAAAGGACCGTTTGGTTTGTGCCTTATATTAGGCCATATTTAGATACCCAAGGTGTCGGAAATAGCCATGAGTATCACCGGCTGTAATTACAGACACTGCATCGTGGATCGCAACGTGTATGTTACGATGGATGAGGTTTTTGTAGTATGGTTGCGGCAAAATCTTTTTTATTTTACTGAAACAGTTCTCGGCGGGGTTCATCTCAGGTGAATACTTGGGTGTAAAAATATAGTCGATATCTTGAGCAGCCAGCCATCGTGCTAAAGTCTTTGCTTCTTGGCTGCGATGGATAGGAGCATTGTCTATCACCAGTATATCACCGGGCCCCAGTGCCGACAATCCTACGTGTGTTACGGTATCAACGCACTCCCCGATGAAATCCAAAAAAGTGGCTGAATTTGATGCACCATCTAGTGTAGAAACATGCATGACACCGTTAAGACCCATCAATAAATTTAGAGTAACATTGGGTGATTGGTGGTATCTGACGACTTCTACACATTTCTCACCAATAAGAGAATGTCCGCGACTACGATAGGCAATGTCTCTTACTTTGAACCCAGACTCATCCATGAATTTCAAGCGATGAGGGTCACACTGATGGAGAAGATCTATGAAATCTTGTGTATATATCATATTCTCATTGGTAAACCTTTCCATCGCCATACGATTTATCTTTTTATAGGTCCATTTACCACCAGTCAGTCGATCACGCACGGTACGGTTTATCGTTGAAGCACTGACGCGAACTAGGGAATGCTGTTCGAAACGGGCCTTCACCTCTGCTGTTGTGGCCGAGGGTTGTTCTGATTTGATGGCTTCAATATACTCCACGTCGACATCCAACAGTTTTCTCGTACGTCCTACACGTTCTGTCACAGGAGTGACTGTCCCGTACTGACACCACTTCAACCATATGTTCTTTACTGTAGTGTGGTGTAAACGATATTTTTTTGCAACTTGTATAAAAACTCCGCGTGGTGATATGGCCATCGCACGAAGTCCGCCGCGTTCTTCTATTTCTTGCACCACCAAAGACCTCAAATCTTTTCCAGTCGCTTTACCCACATCATATCGTCTTCCATGTATATATATAGTGTTTATTTACCCAAAAGCACAAATGAACATTACAGATACACATACAAAAATACTATTTCGTGGGTAAATAGGGGAATCGGGATTTAGCTTACAGCTATTCAAGCCTGTCCCCTACCATAGTTATATACAATGTTTGACAGCAAAGTGATATAGCAAAAGGAAATACATAGTACCTCGGAGTTCATAGTACTTATGAAGAACATACGGTAACAATAAATTGTACAGTGGTTTAATTTACTCTTCTAGAAGAAATTGTTTATAAGATCGCTTAAATTCGTTTAGCGTATTGATACATCTTATGTTGACAGGGATGCTATTCCAGATTTTTGCCCCTGAGAAGGAGAAAGAAAACTGACCTGAGTTTGTTCTGGCATAATATGGGTAAATATTTTGATATGAACAGAGTCTTGTATTGTAGTTATGGTGTGAAGGTTCAAAATAATCATACAAAGTGTGTGGTGATAGTTGATGGATCAAGCCATAAATAAAGGAACCTATCAAATATCTATGCAGTTTAAAAACATCTAGAATATTCAACTGAGCAAACAAAGGAGATGAGTGATCCGTTGGAGATTTAAACAAAACTGTTCGAACAATCATTTTCTGTGACATTAATATACGATGCACTAATGTGCACTAATCTTGCTCATTTTCTGTCTCGTTGACAACTCGGCACAGGTACGGTGTATACAAGGAATAAAGACAAACGTGCAACATGAAAGTATGTGGTATAGCGGGTTTAAATTAGGCGCGAGAAATATCCGGGATGGTCACCGAAAACACCGTCGCGTAGACCGTCTACCGACTGCTCGAGCCTTCTCTTCCACGTTGAAAGTGGTATCTTTTGATGGTCATAAATGCTTAGCATTTTGAGACTTAGTGTCAACAATTTACTCTGTTCGACAGACCAGAAGTTTGTGTGTCTCAGACGCCACACATTGTCTAAAGCAGGATACTTTGAAGAAGTCGCCTCCGACTAACGCATCTTTTGATGTGTTCTGTTTTAGAGTAAATTGTAGCATAAAACGTCAAATGCTAAGGTCTTATGACCAGGATTCAGTGTGTCTCAAACAAGGATTGTGTGTGTCTCAAACAAGAATTGTGTGTGTCTCACACACCCAAATGCTAAGGTTTTATGACAAAAAGTGTAACTATACATATACATATACATGTATTACCTAGCTACCACACTAGTTAAAATTATAGAACATGTCATGTAAATGCTTGGCTGTTTCACGACACAATCAGTGCTTTACTTATGCACTTTCGGGCAAAGTGAACTTGAAGGTTTCGCAATGGTAATATCTTCATAGATATTTTATAAGTTTATTTTTAAAGAAGTTAATCTAAAATGTTCTACTCGTCACTGTGAACTTGTCAGTAGGGATTAATACACTTTTTGTCTTGGATACTACATGTTATTGACACTACAAATCACCACATCTCATCAGATTCCAGTTTCTATTATACACTAGGTATGACCACCTATAGTTCTGTAACATACTGGTGACTTTACTACATGCAATATTAATGCCCCTATACCATTTGTATGTGACATGGGAAACTCATTGAAAACTTTCATTTACGTTAGCTATTTTAAGCTTGGACTCATTACCTCAAAGGCTATGAATAACCTAAACATTGCCTTAATAGAAGCAAAATACTGCAGATCTGCCAGGGGGAAAACCCCAATGACTCCCTCACCCCCGGAGGTCACTCATGCATTCAACCAACAATCAGATGCACCACCAACCTTTTCACTGTCATAATGGTATTAACTTTTCTTAAATACTTTCACCCACTTCTAATTTGAGATGATATTGTCTTTTAAAGTTGAGAAATGTTTGCCAAGGTAGTCTAAAATTGCCTTAAACTCCATATTTCCCCAACCAATGATACTATCATTAGATGTGCTGACCTTTACTGCATGTATATGATGATGGCATTTAACTTTTTTAGAACATATTTCAACCCTATCTAAGTTATAAAGAATAGTTTTTGATACTTGATGGTGCTGTCTTGAAGAGCATGGATTGCGGTGTTGCGTGAAAGGGTCTGAATGTAGTTGCTTTTTGCATTTTGGTGCTGTCTTGTAAAGCTTGGAAATTATTGTCAGAAAGGGCCTGAATAGTCTCAAATTTGACTTTTCAGAGTAAAAACCCTCCAGGGCTTCTAAGGGGAGACCCCTAAGACCCCCCATAAGAGATGTACATATTCCCTTCTCAAATTTTCCCCTACCTTTCACTGTCAAGATGCTATTAAACTAATTTTGGAATATATTTACCCTGTGTAGTCATTAATTATAATTATGATAGTGATTACCCGAGATCTTGTAAAGTAGATACAAGACAGTGAAGCAGTCCACACAGAGTCAAGATCAAGAAATACCTGTCATGTGAATATTATCTATGGGAGGGGGTCATCATGTTTTAGAATTAAGTGATGGGGGGGGGGGGTGTCAGCCTGTTTTTGGTTTTACAGATGGGGTGGGGGTCAGTGACTTTTTGTCGGCCCGGTTTAAGAATCCACCGCCCCTCCCCCAGGCTTGAGAAACTGACCAGTCCCTTAGAAAATTAGATACCATAACAATTGGTATTTATAATCGTTATCTAGATATTAGCACTACACAGGTTCAAGTATCACTGCAAGCCAAACACGTAATTAATGTGACCTTATTAATGAATATGAAAAAGTACAAGTACATGACAATCTAACCTGAATTTATTTCTAGCTGCCGCTGATATGAACACGATAATGACCATGAGTCCGAATGCCAACAAATCAATGGAAGATATGGCTTCAGATGCACCAACTGCTACGAAGTGGATGGATATATTTATTTGGCCTTATAGGGAAGTCACAATAGATGTAGTGAAAAGACTTGAAACGGCGGGCTTCAAAGCAATCGTTGTTTCAGTTGACGTCTCAAAACCAGCCGTAAAAAGGAAACTGGAATCAATTGGAGGAGTACCAGAACTGCTTAAATGCAGGCTTGGAAATCTGGAAAAATATTTTTCAAAGGTACGAAATGGTTTTCTTAGGTAAAAAATGTTTGTTTTCGATATTGTGACTTCAGAAAACAGGGTAGGTAGTTTAGTTTGGGATTGTTTAAATTTTATTTTATATTTGATCTATTTTAATAACTTCGAAAAACAAACAAGATACTGGTTAGTCACAATACTTCCGTAATAGTTTACATGGTGTAAAAAAAGTAAACGAAGATAAATATGTGATTCAAAAGTAGACAAACACAATAATATGCAGACTGTGCTGTTATGGAAGAAATTATTTATCTTTTGAATAGGGTATCTTAAAAAATAACCAAAGATATTTTGGCTAGAAATCTAACGGAGAAATTGCTAATATTTTAACTTTTTGCATGTAAAAATGTTTAGGGTCGGCGCCTTACACTAGGGTCGGTCGTGGTAGCGGAAACACATGACTTTTTACGTGGCCTTATGTAAGTGTGAGAGACTATTTGTAAGGAACAATTGATGTAGTCACAATAACCCTTTCTGGTAAACTGTTCCTATTTTTGATCAATAGTTTAGCATCAATTAATTGAATGGTTACTATACAAAGTTATGTATCAAGTGAATAGACCCAATTGTTTTTATTCAAAACTATTTTCTAGTCTCCCACTCAAGCTATTATATCGTATGCATTGTCTACGTTTCTACTAGAATAGCTATTTGGTTGCAGTTACATGTCAATAAAAGAGAACAACATGAATAGACGTGTTCTCCGCTGTTATAGTTGATTACGTTATTTCATCGAAATTCTAAAATAAAACAGAATAAATGACAACGTAGTATAAAACAAAGATGACAGATTCGGTATCTGAAGACTATCTTTTATAATATTTCAAAGGAACAATATGAATATATACATATTTAGTTTAGTTATTCAGTGTGAAAGCACTCTTACATTCGATTACGCAACAAACTTCCTCTTGGTCAGTCATGAATAAAGGTTGAAACTAACAGTAGAGACACATTCTAATGTACCACCAAACCCCAACCACCAACCTACCAGAAAATAGTATCTTACATCAAAATTTATTGCATTATTAGCTATCATTCCAATTCTTTTATAACTCAAAGAAAATCTGACATTCAAATCCTCAACGTAAACAACATGGAACGTAAGGCTTCTATATCTCTTGGTAATTCTCATACACAAATGACCTTCATTGCTGGGAATAAGTAGTCACATGCCAACTTGATGATTAAGTCTATCTCATTTTGACGCCATTGCAAAGTGGGAAATTAATGAGCACTCATGATTTAACAACGATTCATTTAATTTTTAACATGATATTTCTACAGAGCATAGAGGGAGAACTGCTTACAGAACAAATAACAAAAACGTTCTAAAGTAGCTGCCATGTTGGCTTTTTCCATTGTAGACCCCGTACTGTTCTGAGGTGTTATCAATACACACTTTAAAATGATTAATTGATGTAGTCACAATAACCCTTTCTGGTCAACTTTTCCAAATGTCTATGACATATTGACTGGAAAAATATTTACTTATATCCAATCTGGATGAAAATAATTACTAAGTTTAATTGGATGAGTAATAACAATAATCCTTTCTGGTAAACTGTTCCAAATGTTTAGAACATGATGACTGAAAACATTCATTTAGGTATATCCAATCTGGATCTGTCCTTAAATCATTTCAATCTGTGTCCCCTTGTTGTCGAAGTAGATACTTTGAATAAATGCAACTGGATCAAGGAGAATATGTAAATGGAAAAGTTTTATACACTTCCAGCAAATCAGCTCTAATTCATCCAGTTTCTAAAGTTGTCAGTTTCAATATGCGTAACTGTCCTCATAATTCAAGCCACCAAACTGCGGAGTTCCCTGGTGAACTGACACTGCACTTTTTCCAAAAATGCAATATCGCTACTCGGTTATATGTGGGGAAGACACTGGGGAAGCATAGTCAAGGTGTGGACTTACTAGTGCTTTAATAGATAAGGGAGCCTTCGGTTTTTACAAGGGGGGGGGTTATCATTAAAATTGTATTCATTCTCTGTCACGGTATTGAGTGAAACGCGTGCACCTGTAAGCAGGTCCAGTATACTGTCAGAACCAACAGTCGACAGACGGTTGTCATTCTATTAGAGTGGCATCGATCTGGTTCTTCTGAAAAACTCAGATGACTTCTGTCATTTAGATTTCAAAATCACATTTTTACTGTTATTTTCAAGTTAGCATACACACAAAATGATTTTTATTGTATAATTATGAAGGGGCATTCGTCAATTACATAGATGTGCAAAGGTAAACAAGCTCATTTTAATTTTTGTCAAAATTCGACAAAATTTAAAAAGATAATTCTGTCGACAATGTCAAAATTTAGTTGGGTGTGGGGGTGACAATTTCAATTCTAGAGTTTAAATGAATGTGGTGACCCCATATTTTTTATCATTGATAAATAGCTGGAATAATACATTGTGCACATACAGCATATTAAAAAATCTATCACATACTCTTATCCTTTTTTGCAATTTTCTTATATTTTTCTTAAACAATAGTAAAGCAGCTGGAGATATACTATATTATTTTATGACATAATGAATATAAATTACAAAACTATGTGTCTGAACCTACTGTACATTACACTTAAATACATAAGTTCGTTTGGTGTTCTGGGGATAATCTTTAACTGTCAAAATCATATTGTAGTTAATTGTTGTAAATCTACTTATTTTGACCCAAAAATATCTATGTATATACAAGAAACGGTCATAATCCTGAAAACAAAGATGGCCACATAGTATTTTCTCTCCATTTTTTTTTTACATATTCAGATATCAATGTTTAAGTATGCAAAATATAAGAAAAATCTATCGACTTTTTTTTAATTTGACACGTCCCCTTAATGTTGTTGATATTTATTTTATTAATACACAAATAAAAAAGCCTTCACACGGAACTATTACCAAAACATTGACAGATTCCCTTTTCTGTCTCTGATAAACAGGTCGTTAAAAAACTGATATAATATACCGGTCCTTGATAATTTGCTCTGGTTTTAAATATAATCTACTATCAGGAGATGAGGAAGAATATAATTTACCACTTTGACAGGTATACCATCGACTGAATACATTTCAAGCTGTCTATCAGACTATATCGCTTGAACTCAAAAGACTTTCCTAATTGAGCCATTTTATATTTCAGTATACCGGTTCTAAAGACATAGTGGCACGCGAGCTTCTTCGCAGTGGCGCAGACAGCAATTGGGAGGATATTGCTTGGTTACGAACAATCACCAAACTACCAATCGTCCTGAAAGGTATTCTGACCGTTGAGGACGCTGTACTTGCAGCCGAGTATGGCGTGCAAGGGATTATTGTATCAAATCATGGTGGCCGACAATTAGACGGTGTGCCAGCAACGGTAGGGAATTTATGTGTTTTAAAGTCACTCGGATGTTTGATTTATTTATTTCGATTACGGGTTTATAAATGGGTGTATGTTTATGTCAACATTTGTACGGTCTATATAATTCATATTACCTTAAAGAACGACTGCACGTTACGGTACCATTCCTATGTTCAACTTCAGGCAACCCCTAATACTTACAAGGTAAATAAGCACTTGTACATAGGTGGTGGCATCGACTTTGAGACAGCCTTACAATTGCTGTGCAATTGCTGTGTATATTTACACAAATCCTGCTAGACACTAACTGTAATTCTGTCCATAGATTGATGTTCTTGCTGACATTGTCCAGGCTGTTGGTGATATGTTAGAAGTCTACGTAGATGGTGGTATCAGACAAGGTACTGACGTATTGAAAGCATTAGCTTTGGGTGCCAAGGCAGTGTTCATCGGTCGACCAATCATGTATGGATTAGCATACCAGGTATGCTTGAAATGCTTTTAATCCAATAATTATGTGACTACATCAGAGGCATCTTGCCCCACTTTTACACGAATCACCTGAAAAAACTTGTTGTCTTTCTCTAACCTAATATAATAGGCCATTCAAGACTGCAAACAGGACACTCGCTCAAATTAAGGGCATCTTCACTTCATACATGTAGTACCATTTCTTAAGTTTTGCTCCTTGGTATTGTGTAGAAGTGTCAATCAGGGATGTTTTTCGTATTGTTCAGGTATCAAGTTAAGCAGCAGTGCTCTTTGATTATCTATACCATGCATGTATACCTCCGGTACACAGAGACGGGAAGTGGAGTGCTACCATTGCCAATTCGAAAGGCTTTCACGTATAGAGTTTGATGAAAATAAACACTGCCATCTATCATAAAATGAACAGGACTAAATGTACACAGAAGAAATTTTCAACTTGTAACAATTATTTTATGTTTATTGAATGAATTTCTGACTATCACATATTAATAGTATTTTATTTTATATTTATAAACACTGTGAATTCAGCAGTATACTCCTGAACTATAGAGATTGAATGTAAAGATACATTTTGTTATAATGATGCAAACAAAACAAACATAAATATCCCAGGAAAAAGATGTCAAAACCATTGCTTCACTACTGTTTCGACGTTGGAAGGTGAAAGTATTTTTAAAAACCAATAACGTTTGTTATAAGCACATTCTAGTCAAGTTAAATATTGTTTATTGTCAAAAGGTTAAAACTGACATTATTTCTCTTCATATTATTCTGATACAGGGTGCAGATGGGGTGAAACAGGTTCTTCAAATTCTAAGAAAAGAACTAAGTACAGCCATGGCATTATCAGGTGGGTGCATCACATGTTTTGCTTAGCTTGCAAAATGAATACATGAAAGGTGTTCGTGCATCGTTTACTGTATGAGAATTCGGAAACAATACTCCTAACAAGTCAAACAATTGTCTGTTTCATGAAGCATGTTTTAGGAACATTGGAGAAATTCAAGAAATTTTATCTGGAGAGACCCAATATTTGGGTTAACTTTATTGAAAATAATCATAAACGCTCATCAGCTTGGTAGATCAACTGAATAATTAAACGTTGTAACGTACAAGCAACTCAAGTGTTTAGCACATAATTGAGCTTTTGATCAGTTTTGATGATCTTCATCAAGATGACAAACTCCATATTGGACAGTGAGAATCATCGACAAAGGCAGACGGAAAGCTGAATGCTAAAATCCTTTGAACTGCTTGTACTTTATAACGTCAGTCCTAGATACGTATAGTTCAATAAAGTTAAAGGAATACAACGGAATACAATTATTGTTTTTACTTCCCATTTTTCAATTACTGCAGAGATGATGAATGTCGATATAATAATTTTTTTTATATTACTTTGTTTATTTAGGATGTACCCAAATATCTGATATAAAGTCATCACTTGTTAAGATGAATCCAGCTTCAGCGAAATTATAATGCTAATGGAATGACCGATAAGTCAATGTAGGTGAAATACATTTTTTTCTTATCATAAAGGCATGACCCCACATTTATTCCATTATATCATATTTAACAACTTGACTAAATCTAAATATAAACCATTTTGTGGTCCAGACAGGAGTTTAAAGTTATTTTTCATTTACTTTTCTTTTCCGATGTATTTACCTAACATTCTCTTTTCCTCATTTGATATATAAGTTTGTTATGTTTTCGACTTTTGGCAAATAAATATGTACAATGCACAATAATACATATGAAAACATAACATAAACTCAATTTTCATTGATTTCTTTTTGTTTACAAATACTTGTTGAACAACGAATATATATCGACAGAACTGAATATAATAATGAAAATAATAATTCAACTTTATTGCCATTTTCATAAAAATGCATTGGAAATTGGCTTTCCATGTGCACTCATAAAATTAAGATTGGTAAGAAAACAACAATTGGATTAACCAAACGATATTTAACACACACATGATGTTATAAAGATGCAGAGACTAATAACATGAAACTAAAACAAATGGAATAAGTTACTACGGCTGGATTGATCTGGGATGGATAGAAGCTCTTGCTACAACGTTCTGATTTCATTTTGATACTCCTATCCGAGGGTAACAGTTCAACCAATGTATGTGCCGTATGACTGGCATCTTGAATGATGGATATAGCTTTCCGAATGGATCTAGAATGGATTGATAGATTGACTGTGATGGTAATTCTGTACTGTTTATTATTTCTGCTGTCAAGACGACCCTCCAAATACAATTACATTCAACTCATTGATGATATTGTTTTTTCCCGAATTTACCGAAGGCAGGGGCAATTCAACCCCTCTAAGTTAACAGGGTGTGAGGACAATATGCCATGACGTTTCAATGGTATTATGTGTTGTTTGATTAATTTCGTCGAGTATAATCATCAATTTTTCCTTCCCTAAAGAAAGATATGTATTAGGGGTGAAAAGTCTGTGTGTGTGTCTGCATCACCATTTTCTTAAAAACTGCCGCCTCAATCTGAACAAAACTTGGCAAATGTGTTTTCCGTAGGGTAATGGCAAGAACTGATTAGGTTTTGCTAAACATCCCACGAATATTCTGTAATTAATGATTTCTCAGTGATTAGGCTATTTCTTAAAAATGCACGCTTCACATTTATAATTTGGTACATACATATGTTCTCCCCTCTTCTCTTATCTTCAGTTCTCATCTTGTTTATTTCCAACTACACACTCTTTCAAGCAGTTCCTAAATATAGCATTAGAATCGGAAAATGTGAAACATGCGTTAAGTACTGAATATCTACAAACCTAAAAATAGGAGACAGAACTTTTGTCCAACATTTTATCATATTTTTTGAGATGGCAATTTTATACAGTAGCAACAAGTGGTTGATGGGTTGTAAATGCCAGTCTCCATGTAGTGTTGTGGACTTAAAACTCAGCTAAATATATTTTTCTCCTTCCTTTACAGATTTGCAACGATAAATGGCTGTCTCATTTAATGATCAACAAAGTTTATTTGATTGAGCTGTACTTTATTGGGAAGTGGTATCTATTTTCATTTTCTTTCTCGTTATATCTGTTCATTAGAAATTTGAACTGAATAACTGTTTCTTCAACTATCATGAAAATAAAATATGAATGCATAATTTGTATGTGTTTTTTCTGTGTGTAAATAGTGTTACTATTTCTATAAACGAAATATTCGTCCCATAATCTATTAGCCACAGTAACTTTTTTCAATATTATATGAACCACCAATGATCTGACTGATCTTGCAGCAAATATATCTTTATTCGTTATTCGACAAGCTACGTATACACTCATGCATGGGTGAGAAATGTTTTCATCTGGTTACTTGAATATAAGTTATATACACACAAACATTAAAAAAAATGTTTGCGGATGGTTTGTCTAAACAGGAACCTTGCACATCCCTGTACCATTCACATACCTAGGACAGGGTTGTGCACATAGCTGTACCAGCTCAATTGTGCCATAGGGGCTGTACCAGCTATGTGTACAATGTTATCCCTATAACAGCTCTGGCCAATACACTAGCTTTGGCATACCTAGATTTAACAGATGTGTAACTGGTATGCCAACATCAATGTAACATGGATGTTACAAATAGCAATGCAGCATAGGTTTTGATAATATCCACGTATCCAAGCTTTCCCCCACAGCCATGTACTAGTTACATGAGCATAGATGTAACATAGGTATTTCCGATAGCCATGCTCTTGCTATGTCAACATTATTGCTGTAACAGCAGTATTTCCCACAGCCGTATGCACCAGCTATGTGAGCAAACATCGGTCAGGAGCAAAATGGTTACTTCAGGGTATAATTCCACCATGCAAAACAGACGTGGCACAGAGGCGATATTCCACATCCATATATTACAATTCTCAGATCAGGTAAATCGTAAATGCATACGTTAAAATATTAATAAAACTTACATTTAGCGATAATAATATAAAAAAAATAATGTACAATAAAATTACTAGCGGACCATGACATGATAGTTTGAAATATTTTACAAATAGATGTTGTAGTATGTACCCTCTAAGTGTCAACCACTCCAAGAAATAACCAACCCCAAGTTAGTTAGATTAGGCTGGTTTAATTCAAGAAGCGGAAATACATAGGAAACACAAAGTGAATACAATGCCTTGAGGGGGGACGTCATGTAAGAAACTTGACTTAAATCACATAAAAGGTGATAAATACTGGTTGAGTCTTCTTCTTGCATAATGTCACATTCATAAGTAATAAGGATAATATGATAAATAGAAAGTAACTTACATTGTTGGGGCTCTAAGTCCTGCTTCGATAGAGCGTGAAATGGTCCGTGTTCAAGTTTAAAGGCCTTTGTCTCTACTTATGGGGTTGACCATTTGATATCTAGGGGGGGGAGATTTCGGGGAAAAAAGATGCCAAATGGATTGCTTGAAAAAAAATCCGGATATGAGTGGGTGATGAAAAAAAAAAGATGGACCACTGCTGCTAGAAAAAAATGTCTTGGCAGGGAAATGATGCACAGGTTCGAGTATAATGTTCAACCTGCTCGTACCTCTCCCACCAGGACACTTGTCAAATCATGACAAACCGTTTCAAACACATGTCAGGGACCAGTCAGTTTCGTTAGCCTGTGGTACATATATATATATATATATATATATATATATATATATATATATATATATATATATATATATATATATATATATATATATATATATATATATATATGTATATTTGTTCTTGTCTCTGTATCTTTCAAAGATGGTTTAAATATTACTTCATGTAAGGGTTCAAACATAACAATACATAAAATTATACATATAATACATGTATTACCTAGCTACAACACTAGTTACAGAACATGCCATGTAAGTGTTTGGCTGTTTCACAATCAATGCTTCATCACTTATCTTACACTTTGGGGCAAAAGTGAACTTGAAGGTTTTGTAATGGTAATCTTCATACAATTGGATAGTATCATAGTTTATAAAAGAACTTAATCTAAATTAATCTAGTCTCTTCAGTATGAATTTGTCAGAAGGGATGATATACTTCCTATTTCAGACACTACATGTATCGACACCACAACTCAAATTCAAGTTTCTATTGTACACTAGGTATGACCTTCTAAAGTGCTCTAACACATCAGTAACTTTACTATACATGCAATATCAATGCCCCTATACCAATGTTACAGGCCCACTTTTACAACATGGAAAACTTATTTAAAAAGTTATATATACTTTAGCTTTTCGATGCTTGGCAATATATATCTCAGAGGCTATGAATAACCTAAAAATTGCCTAAATAGAAACAAAAAACTGCAGATCTGGCGGGGGCGACCCTTGGACTCCATCACCCCAAAGGCCACTCATTCGTTAAACCAACAATAAGATACACCAAAATTGGTAAAAAAAAAACTTGAAAAGCTATAAGGGGAGACGCTCTAAGGACCCCCATCCCATAAGAGGTAGACATGTCCAAGCCTCAAATCAAAGTTCTTTCCTCCACCTCTTACTGTCAAGATGCTATGAAACTTTATTTCAAAAAAATTTTCAACCATATGTGTAGTTGCTTTTTACAATTGTTAGAGCTGTCTTATAATTTGCTTGCAAATTATTGTCTGAAAGTGTCTGTGAATAGCCTAAACATTGCCTCTAGAAGTAAAAAACCTCCTGGGCTTCTAGGGGGAGACCCCCTACAACCCCCCCCCCCCTCCGTAAGAGGTAGACATGTTCCAGTCTCAAATCAAAGTTCTTTCCTCCACCTCTTAATGTCAAGATTCTATGAAACTTTATTTCAAACATGTTTCAACCTTATGTAGTTTTTTTTTTTACATGTTAGAGCTGTCTTATATAGCTTGCAAATTATTGTCTGAAAGTGTCTGTGGATAGCCTAAACATTGCCTTTAAAAGTTAAAAACCTCCAGGGCTTATAGGGGGAGACCCCAGAACCCCCCGTAAGAGGTAGACATGTTCCAGTCTCAAATCAAAGTTCTTTCCCCCACCTCTTAGTATCAAGATGCTATGAAACTTTATTTCAAAAATGTTTCAACCTCACGTAGTTGCTTTTTACATGTTAGAGCTGTCTTGTAAAGTTTGTAAATTATTGTCTGAAAGTGAATAGCCTAAACATTGCCTTAAGAAGTAAAAATTCTCCAGGGCTTCTAGGGGGAGACCTAGAACCCCCCCCCCCCATTCACACATACACTCACACAAGAGGTGGACATACCCCAGTCTCAAAGCTATTCCCTCTACAGCTTACTGTCAAGATGCTATGAAACTTCATTCACGGGGTCAGTGACTTTTTGTCGGCCGAATGAAAAAAAAAAACGCTGACACCCCCCCCCCCCATCCCCCGAAGCTGGAGAAACTGACCGGTCTATCTGAATGTTTTAGCTCACCAATCAAGTTTCCGATTTGTATTTTCAGTGTTTCACCATACCATGGCTTAAAAGCTGTCAACGATGTTTATTTAATTGAAAATCAAACATGTATGAAATATGTAGTTTTCTAAATATAATCTGTGTGTGATAGAACAGCAACTTTTTACTCTCTGTATTACCATGTGTGAAAACCAAACAGAAAATTGTGGCAACAAAAGTAGGTGTTCAACATTGATGTAAAAAAAAATCCGGATATCTCAAAGAAGCAAAGAAAAAAAAAGTTGCCAGCATAGGCGAAGGAGAAAAAAAATAATTCTCAGGCAAGCAGGTGTGAAAAAAATTAATGACTCTCCACCAATCTTCTAAGCCCTCCCCACGATATCGAATGGTCTACCCCTGAGTAACCCGAATAAGTATGTTACGTAACAGTAAAACGAGAGAATCTAAATAGGATAAAAGTGTGTTTGAGGGCGCCATAAGTATAGGTCGAATGAGTTCAAAGTAAGGAGAACTTGTATTCATGACAGATCATGTATGGGATTGCACTTTTAGCATACCTTTGAGTGCGCATCCTCCAACCTGAATTACCCAAACACGACCATATGTCAAACACATGATATCATGCATTTGTTTAACCAATTAGATTTGTATGACTGCAGAGCTTGTTGGTATGAAATGTAGTCGTTGGCCAAGATTATTTTTCCAGCACTTTTCTGCATGTGCTCAAGTAAATGCACAAGGAAAAGCGAGCGTGTAACCAATTATTGATGGATTGATTATTTGATGGAAGGATAGATAGATTGAATGATTATTTTTGTGGTGATATAAAACTTTTTTCCTTCTTTCCTTGGCTATTTTTTCTCTCTTTCAGCTGTATATGATTCTCTCTTCATTGACTAAATAAAGACACCTTGTCCATTCTTCTCCTCTCCTCTAAATTAAAACACCCTAATCTTGTAATGAACAGGGACCAGTTACCGCGAAAATTTGCGTTATCTCTTATCTAATTACATGGGCTTGAAATTCACCATATTTAACATCGTAGACTTTAGAATTAGAAAGAATAAGGTTGATCATATTCCTTTGACAATTCTGTTAAAGATGTTGAAATAGTTTGCACCTTCAAATTTCTCAGTACGCTCTTTTCTAATGACTTGAAGTGGGAAAGCAATGTAAATCACATTGCCAAAAAAAGCTCAACAACGCCTTTATTTCCTTCGGCGTCTGAAGGGTTTTGGTATTAACAAAGTTATTTTAATGAAATTCTCCCGGGCTGTCATTGAGAGTGTTCTTACTTTTTCTATTACAGCCTGGTATGGTGATACCACTCAAAGAGATCGTTTTAAACTTAATAGAATAATTAGGACAGCAGCTAGGATCATTGGCGTTGAACACCCATCCCTAGAGTATCTTTTTACAACCCGCAGTACCAGGAAGACAAAGTCTATCATTAGTGACATTTATCACATGGCTCACCCGTTGTTTGACATGTTACCGTCCGATACACGTTATATGTTTTTCAAAGCCAAAACCAATAGTTTCAAAAACAGTTTTTATCTATCAGCTGTTCGTATTTTAAACGAGTCATAATCTTGTTGTACTCTCCTGTTTTTACTGAGTGTATATATTTAACTTTACTATACTATGACTACCTCATTAATTATTATAAACTGTATAGAGATTCATAAACTGTATAGAGATTTGTTGTATTTTTAAATGCTTTTATTTGTTCACGTGTGTATTTGTCAGGTTGTCTTTTTAAAGTCTTACTTGTTTTAAAACGCTGTAAAAAAATAATATGATGGTCTTGACTCTTGGTGTGTTTACTTTTGTGTCATATGCAGATCTCTTGATATTAGAATTACTACCTATGTATATCACTGATGTATATTATATATCACACTAGTCACAGAGCAGAACCCTGTGGTACTCGACTCCACTTGTGACATATTTTGTAATCTTCTCATTAATTTCATGGCATTATACTTCAAAACTATATCAACTAATGTACATGTATATAGCCTGTCGATTGTCTATATTGCCATTGTTACATGAGATGGGATTTCGTGTGAGTACGGCAACCATGCTGAGCATTTGTGATGGGATTATTCTCTTCCCTTTGCTTCACAATTGGAATTACAATTTACAATCGTCCATTAAAGATATTTGAGATGTGAGAATGATCAGTCTCTTGTCACTAGATCTTGACCTCGACCCTTTCCTGAATATCGGGGTAATATTTGGAATTTTCTAATCGTGTGCGACTTGCTTTCTTTGAAAAAGAGCTATTGAAAATGACTGATAATGGTTTTGCTAATATTGATATATACTCCTTCAGTAACCTTGGATAATCTTGGTCAGATCCTTGTAATACTTTTGAATTCCGTGGCTTTCAGTGTCTGCATATAGTATTTTCAAATTGACTAATTGTAACTGTAATTGACTAGCACTGTCGCCTGTTAATATAGCGTCTGGTTGAGCGATATTTGAAGTGTTGACTATAAGTATAAACTGGCTTGAAAACTTAAATAGTTTTGCGCAGTGGCTATATTTACCTTGGTGTTACAGATCGTTCCAATGGTCTTTTTGAGTTAGCTTATTGGTTCCTTTATTCCATGGTTCGACTAATATATGTGTAAGAAAGCTTTTTAGCATTTTCCATAGACCTTACTCTTCTCTATTGAGTTAATCTTCTGGTTCTCCTTGTGTATCTTTATGACTTTTAATACTATAAGTACAGTACTTTTGCAATGTTTGTGTTCTACACAGTTCTCTTGGTTTTTTTAGAATTCACATTTTAGAAATAGCATTTATGAGGATTTACTCTCTGTACTCTTAGTTTGTCCATTTCTTGCCATGAGGTGCTCATTGATTCATTCTTTTGTCCATCCACATTACACATTTTTTTTTCTGGCATCACATCGTCACCCATCCCCTTTTAATATTGTGTTTTTCACGTTGATGTCAGTTTCTGCATCAATTATTTCTTGCGAGACTTAACAAGTTTCGAGATTTTTTTTTCTCGATTACGTAAAAAAGGGTTTTAACCACGGCGTGCAAACTAGATGGGGTCGGGTAACATTTTTAATTTATATTAGGCATTAAGCACTTTTAATTTATATTAGGCATAACGGTCAGTAAGGCGACACTGAGTTTAGAATATACAGTCGTCTCCAGGAATTGTTACTGCCAGGTGTGTGTATATATATATATATATATATATATATATATATATATATATATATATATATATATATATATATATATATATATATATCAATATATATATATATATATATATATATATATATCAATATATATATATATATATATATATATATATATATATATATATATATATATATATATATATATATATTATAAGTGACTCGATGGATAGATAGTAAAAGTTCGAAGTCGTCCTTACTTCCAATCCCAAGTTGAAATCCTGATAGCGACGTGTCGGTGTGTCTAGCACACCTTTATCAAGCTACAGTACAAGGATGACTAATAAAATAAAACCAACAGCGCTCATACGAACGACGAAAAGTGTTAAGTGAAAAGTGACGTAATAAAAGGTGTGAAAATAAACGGCAAGATAAAATATGCAAAGTCAGTTATGTATTCCAGATGGTTCGCATTCATTAAGTCCATGGGGATGTAGGGTTCCAGGTCTATTAATCCATAGACTCTCCAGTTGTTTAATTAAGTCTACATCCGAACCGCGTACAAGACAAAGTGTTGTAGCTTTCAGGGCGTTGTCTTTGAGTGAATGTCCTGGTGTCCTGAAGTGTGGAACTACATATGGTGATCTATCAGATTTGTTAGTTCTTATGTTAGAACGATGACCGTTGAGGCGTTTGTCGAATGGTTGAGTGGTTTTACTTATATATTGTACGTTGCATGCCTGGCAAGTGAGGGCATAGATCACATTACTTGATTTGCAGTTAACATCATCTTTGATGGGGAATATTTTACCAGTTGTAGTAGCCGTGAAATGTTTGGTAGTTTGTATAACGGAGCAACAGGAACATCTTGCAGTGTTACAAGGTTTGCACCCCCATGTAATTTGGTCGGATTTGGCGTGTCTTATTTTGTTTTGATGTAGAATATCACCAACAGTGGCAGGTTAACGGTAGGCTATGATGGGTAGTTGTGGCATGACTTTATTCATTCTTTGTGAGGTGTGGAGTAAAACCTGGTTAACTTCACTTATCTTCTTGACGTGGATCATACGTGGTAACCCATGGAATGCGATCAGATGATTGTTTGCATTTGTATTGTAGCAAATCTGGGCGATGGAAGTTTGAAGCACATGATATCTGCTGGTTTATGGTTTTGCTTTTATATCCGCATTTTTTAAGGTGGACAGTAAACTCTGATAATCTAATGTCACGCCATTCGGGTTTGCTACAAATGCGACGAATGCGGATCGCTCCTGAGAAGATTATTGATTTGAAAGTGTGAGATGGGTGACAACTAGTATTGAGATGGGCAAGTGCCGTATTGTGATTCTTTCTTAAGTATGGTATGTAGTTCTTTTCATATGTAGATATCAATACTTAGTTGAGTTGGCGAGATGTGTTGTCAGAATCGAGCGCCATTCCGACATAAGCTTACAGTCTACAACAGGTGGATCGGGTACAGATAAAAGCTAGGTATATATATATATATATATATATATATATATATATATATATATATATATATATATATATATATATATATATATATATATATATTGCGCTCTGCCACTGCGGTATTGAGCACTGTCTTAGCAGATTGATCCTCACCGAGTTATATATATATATATATATATATATATATATATATATATATATATATATATATATATATATATATATACAGGTTTTGAAAATTTGAACCAAATTATATGCTATAGACCCTACAGAACTGTTTCGTGAGGTGCGTATTCCTCACTCATCAGGGGTAGAATGGAATATAGTATCTGCGTTTCCTTACCGTTAATATATATATATATATATATATATATATATATATATATATATATATATATATATATATATATATATATATACCTAGCTTTTATCTGTATGTGTGTGTGTGTGTGTGTGTTTGTGTGTATGTGTTTGGGAGTGGGGAGATGTATGTGTGTACAAAACAATAATGAATGGTTTACTTATAAGGAACAGGCCTCTGGCATAACGTTTTACAATGCAATACAAAACAATACAATGGCCTACCTTTGAGCTCCTACGGTTTGTTAGAGCTACTTTTGTATGCCTTTCACTATTGTAACATTAGCGTCAGTATGTGTACGGTTATCATTCATATGAATATGTTAATGAAAATAAAGCAATACAACATTTGTTACATTTGCATAATATGAATAGAACCAAGTGTGTAGGATGATAGAACAGACAATGTGAACCAAAAACAATACCTGTCTGAACTTGTAAGGTGTTTTTGTTCTTCAGATGAAAGGCAATAATAACGTACATTGTTTTGAAAGCGAGATATACATAAATATTTAATTTGCGACTGAATACATAGCCAGCAATTTAATGTATATATCCGTACCGATTAATTATAAGCATAACTTACCTATACAGCCAACCACGTCCTTTGTCATTATTATCATATTGTTCTGACTGTCCCTGATTGGACATTTTTGCTGGAAGTCATTCCTAATGAATAATTAATATCCAGTGCATAGTTCGCTGTTTTATAACCTTACATTTAGTTTACGCATTGCTGTCCATGTATACGGAAACACTGCATCAGGTATTGTTGGTATATATATACATACAACATCTAGAACAGGACTATGGGCGATGCAAAATACATGGTATGTGTCGATGACTTCGAGGAATACGCGAAACGACACATGTCGTTTAAAGCGTGGGTGTATTACAGCTCCGGTGCTTATGCGGAAGATACAGTTCATAATAACAGATCTGCCTACAAAAGGTAAGAGGGTTCGCTTATCGTTTACAAAACTGACCTCCAACGTATCCGTCTCGATCCGTTTTTAGGAGATAAATCCCCGACCTGGTACTATAGTTATGCTATAAGTACCCAAGATACGTTCCTCAGATTCGGACATACAATTAGGTATATCCTCACATTGTCTGTCGGCGTCACTAAACTTCTTACTTTGATGATCTTTAATAACATTTGGATCAAATAACTACATCTATCATAAGTATTTAGTGCTCTAGAGTCCCTTCTATAAAACTTATAATTATACATACTGTATAGCTTTTGAAAACAAACATTCCCTGTGGAAGCACGTCACTGTCCTCATTTTGGATGACTAGGGCAGTATTAGGAACACAGCGATCATGACAATGTAGCATTCAAGCACCATAAAACAATATAAAAGTGTGTCGCGTTCTCCATTCAGATAGAAGGATAAATACGTGTACTACCCAGTTATTGTACACAAAAGGTATGCAAATCACATATATATGCATATACAAAAATTCGACTAAGTGCACGACAGGGTAGAGAGTTGAAGTTGTTCCAACAGTGCATTAAAGTCTGGTTGTGTATACGCTTAGAGTTGGTGACAATAAACTTACATTTCGGTTTCACTTACATGTATCGTACGTATACGTTAACGTACGAAGTAGCTAGGATATATGGGGACATATTCACTCTTAACTACTCTAAATTATTACGTTCTAACGTCGGGAAGTGGGGTTGGGGTACTAAATAAAAGATTTTAGCTTTTAGTGCATTAAATGACGTGGGATACTGTCCTTCCACACTGTAAGGTCAACAACGTAACCTAACTACAATATAATCGTATTGTTACATAAGTGCTCACTTCACAATGGTTACAAAAGCAGAAGCATTACGACTTGTTTCTATGGAAACCAGGGTATGGACGCCCATTTTCTTTACCACACGCACGTGAATGAAGGTATCACGATGGAGATTGAGGTCACATAATGAACGCAAACAAGTTATTTCTTGATTTTTCATCACAGTAATACATTACCACAGAACCTATTCCCTTCAGCAAGTAAACACGATGAAGAAGACTACTTGTGAAAAATATTCCTTAGCAAAGATTTGATTCACATATAACACATTGACTACCTCGTTACCAATAACGTATCTTTCTTCTGTAGATATTTCCTACAACCACGTGTGTTAAGAGGGGCTTCAACAATAGATATATCCACAACAATACTTGGTTCTAAAGTTGATTCACCAATCTGCATAGCACCAACAGCATTTCATGGTTTGGCACATCCTGATGCAGAAACAGCAACAGCTACTGGTGAGAATTCATATTTGATATTTATGATTAGTGAAAATACATTTCAAATTTTCAAATTTCATTGTTGAATTTATTTGTATCAAAGCGTAATTGAAATTAGTTGCATGTATGTATGTATGTATGTATGTATGTATGTATGTATGTATGTATGTATGTATGTATGCATGCTTGCCTGTATATTTGCATGTATGCGTATCGCTCGTTTAAATTTGTGTGATATTGTTTAGATAATTAGATATCATGACAATTGATATTTATCGTTATCTAGATATAAGCATTGTGCAGGTTCAAGTATCACTGCAAGCCAAACACGTAATAAATGTGACATGATTTATGAATATGAGAAAGTACAAGTACATGACAATCTAACCTGAATTTATTTCAAGCTGCCGCTGATATGAACACGATAATGATCCTGAGTCCGACAGCCAACAAATCAATGGAAGATATGGCGTCAGATGCACCAACTGCGACGAAGTGGATGGATATATTTATTTGGCCTTATAGGGAAGTCACAATAGATGTAGTGAAAAGACTTGAAACGGCGGGCTTCAAAGCAATCGTTGTTTCAGTTGACGTCTCAAAACTAACCGTAAAAAGGAAACTGGAATCAATTGGAGGAGTACCAGAACTGCTTAAATGCAGGCTTGGAAATCTGGAAAAATATTTTTCAAAGGTACGAAATGGTTTTCTTAGGTAAAAAAATGTTTGTTTTCGATATTGTGACTTCAGAAAACAGGGTAGGTAGTTAGGTTGGGATTGTTTTAATTTTATTTTATATTTTATTTATTTTAATAACTTCGAACCACAGACAAGATACTGGGGTTAGTCACAATATTCCGTAACAGTTAACAAGGTGTAAAAAAATAAACGAAGATAATTATGTGATTCAGAAGTAGACAAACACAATATGCAGACTGCTGTTATGGAAGAAATCGTTTATCTTTTGAATATGAACTTTTAAAAAAGAACCAAAGATACTTTGGCTAGAAAGCTAACGGGGAAATTGCAATTATTTTAACTTTTTGCACATGTAAAAAATGTTTAGGGTCGGCGCCTTACACTAGGGTCGGTCGTGGTAGCGGAAACACATGACTTTTTATGTGGCCTTATGTAAGTGTGAGAGACTATTTGTAAGCTAAAAGTATTAAGGTAGCTTCAATTTGGAAGTCAGATGCGGGGAGATTTTGCTTTCACTCCCCCCCCCCCCATCACACCTGGCATTTTGCTAATGACCTGTGGCTTAAATGAAACTATGACCAGAAAACAGGTACAAATCCTTATTGGTTTCTAACACTTCCTGCTGTGAGGTGACATATTTATCGTCGACACATGATAAGAATCAACTCGTTGTGTTCGACGTCGCTGCTTGAAATCGTAATCAAGTTTTAGTTTCGATTATTCAACTGCAAAATGCCAGCTGTACTGAAAAGCAAGAGCAAAGTACCCATACCACCGGAAGGTCAAGGTGACTTTATGTTGTAACAAGGGTAATACCATTAATGTAGTTTCAATAGCCTTGTTCGTGCCAGTAAATTGTTAAAAGTACTACCAAATTACATAGACTATAGTATTTACATCAGGAACCACAATGTTTTTTTTACATGTCATCTTTTGTTACAGATAACATAAATCTAAATTCAGCGGGCAAGTATATACACGTATATACATTTTATCTCACTGTGAATACAAATCAACATCTCTGTCGGATAAAACAAGGAAAACTTGAACAGAAAACTGTTTATTTGTATTCATAGTGAGATCAAATGAAACTTTTCATGTGCGTGCGCGCTATCGTTGCTTGTAGTTTCTTTGTGTACTTCGTAGCAAAAACGTTGTGTGAGGTCTCAGACCACTATCTACAATGATATGAGGCACAGACAATGGAGAAATTTCTTTCGTTTAATTGAAACCCTATAGCCTTTCTGGTGTGGTAGTAATATCCATGATAGTAGTAGTAGTAGTAGTACATTAATATTATCAATAGATAAGTAGTGCTTTCAAACTGGAAATCAAGGTAAGAACTATTTCAAAATAGCACCAATTTTTTTGCAACTGACTAAAACCCCATCAATGTTATTGCTATTTATTTTATAAATACACAAATAAAAAAGCCTTCACACGGAACTATTACTAAAACATTGACAAATTCCCTTGGTTGTCTCTGATAAACAGGTCGTTAAAAAACTGATATAATATACCGGTCCTTGATAATTTGCTCTGGTTTTAAATATATTATATTATCAGGAGATGAGGAAGAATATAGTTTACCACGTATACAATCGACTGAATTTATCTCGAGCTATATATCAGACTATATCGCTTGAACTCAAAAGAGTTTCCTAATTAAGCCATTTTATATTTCAGTATTCAGGTTCCCAACACATAGTGTCGCATGAGCTTCTTTGCAGTGACCCAGACAGCAGTTGGGAGGATATTGCTTGGTTACGAACAATCACTAAACTACCAATCGTTCTGAAAGGTATTCTGACCGTTGAGGACGCTGTACTTGCAGCCGAGTATGGTGTACAAGGAATCATTGTATCTAATCATGGTGGCCGACAATTAGACGGTGTGCCAGCAACGGTAGGGAATTTATGTGTTTTAAAGTCATTCGGATGTTTGATTTATTTATTTCGATTACGGGTTTATAAATGGATGTATGTTTATGTCAACATTTATACAGTCTATATAATTCATAAGGACTTTTATGGTATCATTCCTATGTCCAACTTCAGCCAACCCCTTCTAATACTTACAAGGTAAATAAGCACTTATACATAGGTGGTGACATCGACTTTGAGACAGTCTTACAATTGCTGTGCTCAGCTGTAAATTTACATAAATCCTGCTAAACACTAACTTTAATTCTCTCCATAGATTGATGTTCTCGCTGACATTGTCCAGGCTGTTGGAGATAAGTTAGAGGTCTACGTAGATGGTGGTATACGACAAGGTTCTGACGTATTGAAAGCATTAGCTTTGGGTGCCAGGGCAGTGTTCATCGGTCGACCAATCTTGTATGGATTAGCATACCAGGTATGCTTGAAATGCTTTTAATCCAATAATGATGTGACTACATTAGAGGCATCTTGCCCCACTTTTACACGAATCACCTGAAGAAACTTGTCGTCTTTCTCTAACCTAGTATAATAGGCTATTCAAGACTGCAAACAGGACATTGAGAGTACAGCACACTCGCTCAAATTAAGGGCATCATCACTTCATACATGTAGTACCATTTCTTACGTTTTGTTCCTTGGTATTGTGTAGAAGTGTCAATCAGGGGTATTTTTCGTATTGTTCAGGTATCAAGGAAAGCAGCAGTGCTCTATGACATTTTCTATTTACAATACGTATAGACTAAGATGAAAATAAACAGGGCCATCTTTCCTAAAATGAACAGGACTAAATGTCTGCAGAAGAAATGTTCAACTTGTAGCTTAACAATTATTTTATATTTATTGAATGAATATCTGACTATCACATATTAATAGTATTTTATACTAATAAACACTGTGAATTCATCAATATACTCCTGAACTATAAAGATGGAATGTAAAGATACATGTTGTTATAATGATGAAAACAAGACAAACATGAATATCCCAGGAAAAAAATGTCACCGCCATTGCTTCACTAATGTTTTGACTTTGAAAGGTGAAAGTATTAAAAAGAAACAATCATATTTATTTAAATGCAGCAATCGGTTAAAATCCGTATGTTAAGCACATTCTAGTTATGTTAAATATTTTTTATTGTCAAAAGTTTGAAACTATGGCATTATTTCTCTTTATATTATTCTGATACAGGGTGCAGAGGGGGTGAAACAGGTTCTTCAAATTCTAAGAAATGAACTAAGTACAGCCATGGCATTATCAGGTGGGTAATTTTCAATGCATCACATGTTTTGCGTAGCTTGCAAAGTAAATACATGAAAGGTGTTCGTGCATCGTTTACTGTATGAGAATTCGGAAACAATACTCTTAACAAGTCAATCAAATGTATGTTGCATGAAGCATGTTTTAGGAACATTGGAGAAATTCAAGAAAATTTATCTGGAGAGACCAAACATTTGGGTTACCTTTATTAATAATAACCATAAATGCTCATCACCTTGGCAGATCAAATGAATAATTGAACGTTATAACATACAAGCAGCTCAAGTTTTTAACACAGAATTGAGCTTTTGATAAGTTTTGATGATCTTCATCAACTTGACAAACTCCATATTGGACGATGAGAATCATTGACAAAAGCAGTCGGAAAGCTGAATGCTAAAATCCTTTGAACTGCTTGTACTTTATAACGTCAGTCCTAGATACGTATAGTTCAATAAAGTGAAAGGAATACAACAGAATACAATTGTATTTTATTCCCATTTTCCAATTACTGCAGAGATGATGACTGTCGATTTGTTAATTTATTTTCACATTACTTTGTTTATTTAGGATGTACCCAAATATCTGATATAAAGTCATCACTTGTCAAGATGAATCCAGCTTCATCGAAATTATAATGCTAATGGAAAGGCCGATAAGTCAACGTGAATGAAATATATATTTTACTTATCATAAAGGCATGGCCCCCACATTTATTCCATATAGCATATGTGTTAAGTGGCTATTTTTTATTAATTTGATGAAAAGTGAAAAATAGAATTGCAGTGGTCCTTTAACAACTTGACTAAATCTAAATATAAACCATTTTGTGGTCCAGACAGGAGTTTAAAGTTATTTTTCATTTACTTTTCTTTTCCAATGTATTTACCTAACATTCCTTTTCCTCATTGGATATGTCAATTTTGTTATGTTTTCGACTTTTGGCAAATAAATATGTACAATGCACAATAATAAATATGAAAACATGAAATAAACTCAATTTTCAGTGACTTCTTTATGTTTACAAATACCTGTTAACCAACAAACATATATCGACTGAAAAAAATATAATAACATAACTTTATTGCCATTTGCATAAAATTGCATTGGAAATTGGCTTTCCATGTGTACTCATAAAAAGAGATGAATAAATTGTAAACTAAAGATTGGTATTGAATAAACCAAACGATATTTAAAACACACAGGATGCTAAAAAGATACAAATGCAGAGAATAATAATGAAACTAAAACAAATGGTATAAGTTCCTACGGCTGGATTAATATGCGATGGATAAAAGCTCTGTCAAAAACGTTCTGATTTTGTTTTGATACTCCTGTACCTCCTTCTACCCGAGGGTTAGCAGTTCAACCAATGTATGTGCCGTATGACTGGCATCCTTAATGATGCATGCACATACACCTTTGCGAATGGATCTAGACTGGAATGATAGATTGATTATTGTGATGGTAATTATGTACCGTTGATTCTCTGAGTTGTCCAGATCACCCTCACAATACAATTGCATTCAACCCTTTGGTGATGATGTTATTCCCCGAATTTACAGAAGGCAGGGGTATTTCCACACATTTACGTTAACGGGTTGTGAGGGACAATATTCCCTGTAGCCTCAATGGTATTATGTCTTGTTTGATTTATTTCGTTGAGTGTAATCGTCATTTTGTCCTTCCCTAAAAAGGATATGTATTAGGGGTAAACACTCTGTGTCACCATTTTCTTAAAAGCGGCCTGCTCAATTCGAACAAAATTTGGTAAATATCTTCCATAGGGTAATGTCAAGAACTGGTTAGGTTTTGGTAAACATCCCACTAATATCAATTAGCAATTTACGCAATTAATGGTTACATAATTAGGCTATATCTCAAGAATGCACTCCTTAAATTTATTATAACTTGTTACATACATATGTGATTCCAATGCGCATCTGTCCTGAAAAGATTATTGATGTAGCTTGTAGTTGTAATAAGTTATTGACATATCTTCGGCAATTAGACGTGGGGGCCACAAACAAGAAAGTTGTTGTTTCTGGTCAGAAAACGTTGTCTAAAAAGGTGTGACAACGCGAATTGTTTTTCAATTGTTCATGATTAGTTCTGCAATTGTCCTCCCTGAAGTAGCAATTAATGTAGGAAGAGTTATTTTGTGTTTCCTTTGGATCTGTTGTCTATATTGTCTGGACAAAAACAAGAAAAAAGATCAAAGTGGGGTATTTAAGTGATGCACACTGACCAGAAAACTATTATTTTTTGGGTTGGCCTGACTTGACATACGGACTCCAATGTATCAAAACATTGTGAAGGCAGACAACGCTGTTGACGTTAGTTTTGATTGACACTTTTGCCATTTTCTGTTTTTTTCATTGACCACTCTGGTTTGCCCCTGACATCGGCGATTTTAAAGATTTTAGCTCAACATCTCTCCACAAATTATGACAGTTTGACAGAGTACCTATACAAAGCGGTGAATAACCGGTTCCAGTATGAGTAAACGACATATAACTCATTTCTTTTCTCCAGCTAGTAAGCCAGGTATGAGTGATGAAATGATGAACAACCTGCTAATAGCAACTAGGCAACCGGCAACGTTTCAAATGTGGTGGTTTCAAAAAATCAATCGTCTGAGTCTGGAAAATCTAAAGATGTAAGATTGTCACGATGGCTTGAACAATTTGAGTGGGTAAACATCCATACCAGTGAAAACAGCAAGTACCTAATAGATTGCAGTATTTACAGAGTATGGTGTCAATATTGCAAATTCTCGAAAGGGAAATCTGATCTTTGGAACGGGGAAAATTGGTTGAAAAACAAACATAATAATAATAAGTTTATTGCAAATATGCTAAGGCCTCAGCCCATCGCACAACAAAATATACAAAACAAGATACAGAGAGTGAAAGAGTTACAGACAACTTTAATGGAACACTTCATTTAGGTGACACACGTTCGAGCAAATTCAATTGACGGCGACACTGATAGAGCTATACAGGAGTATGAAATGGTGTATATGCGACGAGTAGACAAACCTACTTGTAAACTTAAGGCGAATTTAGAGGTACAGAAGGAAGTTCACTGAACACGCACATGCCTATGGTGGTGTTAAAGCGACAAAAACTGTATGTGACAAAGGTGATGGACAATTGTTCAAATACCAATAATTAGACATTTTACAGTGGTTGATATTATCCCCAACAGTACAAAATAGGTTGAAATCGTGATCGCCATTGAGGGCGCAGATTTTTGGGTGAAGACCAAAAGATTCATTTGATTTGATCTATCCTGTATACAACTACAAAATAATCCGTTTAACTGCAGGTGATGCAATACTGTTCACGGGGATATTATAATAATATAATGAAATAGTGTAAAACATTACATGTATACTAATAAATTGAACGTACATATAATATATATATATATATATATATATATATATATATATATATATATATATATATATATATAAACATTACAGTTTGTGTCGGAGTTCTAATTCTAAGATTATCGATTTCCTTAAAACACGAGGGTGGACCCCAACTTGTAACTATCTTTTGTAATTTCAAAAGAGCAGGAAGGAAGTTTCATATGGCAAAAATCAGAGAGGTTTAAAAAATCAGATCTTCAGTGAAATCGTACCCGAGGCGCATGCTACCTTTAAATCCCACCAACAATGCATTTAACATATTATTGAAGAAATACCTCTTCATAGATCGATGTTCTTGCTGACATTGTTCAGGCTGTTGGAGATACGTTAGAAGTCTACGTAGATGGCGGTATACGACAAGGTACTGATGTATTGAAAGCATTAGCTTAGGGTGCCAGGCAGGGCAGTGTCCATTGGTCGACCAGTATTGTATGGATTAACATTATAAGGTATGAGACCAATTCAAATTCTAACAAAACTAGCGACGATCTGTGAAAACATCTGAAGCTGCTTCGCGATCTTTAAATGTATTGTTTGTTGAAACATACCCTTTCTTACAGAAGATATGTTAAGAATAAACATCAATATTTTCTGCTAACGCTGTTATCAAAATAAGTAGGGCTTTGCAGGTTTGAAGAAATGTTAAGTTAAAATGTACACATACAATATGTTTAGAGATTTTATATTCCAATGAAGAAGTTCTCTTGAGAAAATCCGCCACAATTATTTCACCTTGCACTCGACTTTACACGAGGAAAAGTAGTTCAAATATAAAGTAAGTTTCCAGTTTCAAATGAGATAAATATTAGCTTGTCAATTTTGTGAAATTGTAAACATTTTCATCTTCTCATCCTCCTCCTCATCATCTAGGGAGCACAAGGTGTCAAACAGGTTCTTCAAATTCTAAGAGATGAACTAAGTACATCAATGGCTTTATCAGGTGGGTTGTTTTAAATCTGTTGGGTGGTTTTCTTAGCATGGATAGCTCTTTGAGCGATGCAATCTATCAGTATCAAAGCATGTTACACTTATTATATATAAAAAATAAATTGGATGTGAAAAGCTTTATAGAATATGGTAAGGCAAATTGAGGTACTTTTATCTAGAAAAACCACATGGTCGAAATGCCTTACGGAAGGCACTAAATTTACATTCGCTTTACTTTGTTTTTAGGATGCAAGAAAATTTCTGAAATTACGTCTTCACTTGTCAAGAGGAATCCAGGTTTATCGAAACTGTAAATCCAACGAAGCCTGTGGACGACAAGGCAAGACGGGCAAAGTAGTCGATATAATCATTGCGATCAACTATGTATAAGATACTGAAACAGTGTATAACAGGGATATTAAATTTTGTGCCTTTTTTTAGTGTTTTGTATAACTTATTAGTTCTTTACACTCGGTATCAACATATAAATAGTAGGATTCTCACAACCAAAACAAAAAATACATGACAACAGTAATTGTCCACACGATTATATAATGTTCCACATACATACATACATACATACATACATACATACATACATACATACATACATACAGAGACAGAAAAACGTCAATAAAAACTGCGTGAGAGAATACATTCTATGCTTAAATAATTTAATGGGTTCATTGCAAATTATTTTGAGTTTGAGGTCTAACATTACACCCCAGATTCTTGATGCCTTTTAAAACAATTCATGGAAATGCCTGACTGTAACTTCAATTTTTACAAGGGGAAGTGCCAGAGGAAAGGTAAGCGTTTTATACAAAAGGTTCTAAGGGGAAGGTTATACTTAATACGTAATTGGCTACGACATTTTTAGTTTTTTTGGTCAAACTTTATATGTGTAATGTTCAGAAGCTCTTGGCTTTCATGAGAAAACAGTTGTTTGTGGTATGCTTTGAAATACTTTAACTAATGGAACACTAGTCTCAATTATGTCATGATTTGAAACATTTATCTTATCATTATACACTTCTGTCGTATTTACCCACGAAGTATACATGTACATATTCTAATGTGTATGATTATCATTACCTGGGATTGAAATTTGATTCTTTTGATCCATTTGTAGTTTTTTTCGGTGGAAATTTGCATTGTGTTTGGGCCGGTAGTCGATCGATCACCAATGTCTAATAAAGACAGCATATACGTGTAGAAGAATTGATGAAGCATTGGCAATTATGTTCGTCAAATATCTTATAACGGAACGATCAGAATTTATGGCGGGGGATGGGCGGACCTGAGGAGATGTGGAGGGGGGGGGGCTGAATAATAAGGGGGGATGAAATATTTTATTCATGATTTGAATCAAATTAAACCTCAGAAGTGATCGTTTACCGAGTACATTAGCAAAATTGATTTTATTGTGGCTTCGCCGAAATCAGCTCATATTCAATGATGCGCTCATCAGTGACTGCCATGAGAATATGTTTGTGTGTACTCTAATCTCTCCCCTGTCTGTCTGTCTCTCTGTGTCTGTTTGTTTGTTTGTTTGTTTGTCTGTCTGTTTGCCTGTCTGTCTTCTATCTGCCTGTCAGTCTGCCGTCTATATGTCTGTCTGTCTGTCTGTATGTCTGTCTGTCTGTCTGTCTGTCTATTTGTTTGTTTGTTTGTTTGTTTGTTTGTTTGTTTGTGTTTGTTTCTTGCTTTGTATGTTTGTTTGCTTGCTTATTTATTTGTTTGTAACTCTGTTTGTAAATCTGTGTGTAACTCTATCTGTTCCTGGTCTCCCTATATAGACACGGTGAACTTTGAACACGTTACTTCAATATTGACCTCGATAAAACAAACATATGTTTGACCCCGATCAGTCTATACCCACAAGCACAACAAACCACAAACATGGCAGCAGCAGAGATGATGGTTTGTGTGGACGATTTTGAGGAATACGCTAAACAACACCTACCTTACAATTCATGGGTATTCTACAGCTGTGGTGCAGATTCTGAAGATACACTTAGAAGCAATAGGACTGCATATGGAAGGTGAGAGGTTACATTTCATTGTTTACAAAGAAAGACAATAAAGAATCCCGACATGTTTGGAGTAAATAGTGTAACCACACATATACACTAGTACGGATTGCCAACGACACACATACAAGCACACTTTTAACATACATACATACATACATACATACATACATACATACATACATACATACATACATACATACAAACATACATACATACATACAAAATGTACATACATACATACATACATACATACATACATACATACATACAGGCAGTGCTTTTATAGGTAAACCCACATTCACCTGGATACAATGAGAATCAATCAGCGGTGTATGCCCGATTGTCATTTACATGTCTTCTATATCCATGCAAGGTGTGTGTACCTCAATATGTTGAGCCTGCATACCACTTTTATCTTTGTTCACTCGCTTGTCACACCACTCGTTACCAAAAATGACTGATCCTGTAAACTAAGGACCCTTGTCCCTGACCTCTACTTCATTTAGAATCCGCGAACACATAATTCCCAGCAGCCCTAGAAGAATTTAACGTACTAAATGAGAGACAACAAGATCGTAGCAAGCGGCGGTCACGTGAATCACAACTGATCATTACAGTCGGCGATCTGAATAACCTTCCAAACCACAAATGCGCAAATGGCAAATTAAATGCATCGCAATAATGTTAAGAGAACCCCCGGTATATTTGCATAGGTATGCTAGCAACAACCATTAGCAACTACCGAATTCCAAATGCATATTCAAGAGAATACGTTTTAAATAAATACACAGAAAGGTGCTTAGAATTTAATCGCATTGCTTATACCAACAGCCACCGTCAACGTCAACGTCATCAGGCATGGGCCGGGTGAAGGGTAAAAAAATAATAATTACCACCACAGCCAAAACTGTAACTGTCATAATTGGTAGCAAGTAGAATACAAAATACATACCTATAAATTCCCTATTTAGTGTTTGCATTCACCTTGAGTTATATATAGTTGTGCAGTCGGCTTTCTTTCTAAGTTTGTCTTTTGATATAGAATATCAGATAAAAACACAATACGCATAGATATAATTCACGCTTAACGTGAATATTTAGTATGAGATTATTCGATGTACATCCGAATACAATATTTTAATACTATTCTGGATTGGTTGAAATAGAATCCACATTGAATAAAAATCCATACTTAAAATTATGAATAATTGCGGGGGGATGCTGAAAAATATGGGGCTACGAAGGGGAGGCCATGACTACTCCGATAATCTGAAGGGGTGTAGGTTTGAACTATTTTATTCATGTTTTGAACCAAATTAAACCTCAGAAGCGATCGTTTACTGAATACATTTGGAAACTTTATTGCATTACAGCTTTGCCGAAATAGGCTCATATTCAATGATGCGCTTATCAGTGACTGCCATGAGAATAATTATGTTTGTGTGTGCCTTAGGGAGCCGTCATTATTTATGAACGGGGGGGGGGTCGGAGGAATTTAGGGGGGATCAAAAATTGGGGAGTGAAAGGGGGGTTACCCACAAATTAGGGAGTGAAAGGGAGGGGGGGGGTTACTCAAAATTTTACATGTTAAAATAGCACCAGAACGTATTCCTTTAGTCCTTGAAATTCAGGAATCTCCAGGACTGGAGGGGAAAACCCCCTCCCGTACCCACATCCACTTGGCTCCCTCAAACTAAATAAGCTGCATACATTGTTACCCCTTCCTCTAATGTTTGCAGCACACCATTAACAGCTAACGAGTTATGGTGACGGTAAAATGGTGAGGGGGGGAGGTATTAAAAAAAATTGTGTCAAGGGGGGGGGGGGGTTACGAAAAAAATTCAAGCCAGCTACTATTCCACATTGAATACAAATCCATATTTTACCTTCTGAGTAAAATTACATGAAAACAGTCAATTGTTTAAAATAACATTGTAAACTTTGTTTCTTGAAATAAACTTTATTACACTACTCAGAATTAAAGGTATGTTCATAACTGTCACCTTATATGAGAACAGTGACTAAGGGAATCTGTGCGTGGTTCTATGGATTTACAGGATCATCAAGTCATCATCAACGTAAAAATATGTAGGGAGGAATGAATATAAAATGACATCATTCCACTCTAGGAAATCAACAATTTGTACAAATACAGGTGTTAGAATAATTGTGCATGACATATATGCATTATATTCCTTCATTTTGGTAGATATCTCCTGAAACCACGTGTGTTAAGAGATGTTTCAACAATTGATATGTCCACGACAATACTTGGTTCTAAAGTTGACGCACCGATCTGCATAGCACCATCAGCACTTCATGGTTTGGCACATCCTGATGCAGAATCAGCAACAGCTACTGGTGAGACTTCATTTGATATTCATGATGACTAGAGGTAGGGACTTAATAGACAACATTTGGGATTAGTCCTGTCTCCACCTGAATCAATTCGAATTTTTTTTCAATTGAACAGAAACTGGTTTCTCATGAGAAATTGTTAGCAATGGCCATGAATCGATATTTCAAATATAGCTGCCATAACTAATAATTTCAAACACTGTGAGGAACCCACAATGATGTCATGTCATTCAACATACTGGTTGTCTAGTAATGTAATACTTAGTAATCTCAAGATAGAGAGTAATCTTAACTTCAAACAAGGGCTTACAGTGCTTGGTAATTTAGTGAAAATTTTCACTAAAAGATGGAGAAAGTTTGAATGTCAATTAGAAATGCATCTAAATGTTAAAGATATAGGTGACAAAGAACCGATTTCGGATAAATTCAGATTTCCTTGTAGGAACAAAGCTATTGTTAGCTAAAACTTTTGAATTACAATTTATGTTTGATAAGAATGAATGTGTTCAAAAAAGGAGACTTGATCACAAACTAGGAGAACATTAGTATAGATAATAACTAAACAATTAATCAGATTTTTCTAAGTATGCAGATCCAGCTGCAGTGATGTAAAGGTACCATTGTCATTGGAAAGTCCAATTTAATGAGTGAAGTCGACAGTGAGTTAACTCTATCCTAGCTGCAAACGGTACATTTGTTTCATGAAGGAACGAAAGTTACATTTTCTGAAAATTTCTCAATTACTTACAAAAAGACATTGTACCTTTAAATCTGGGTCAATTTTTGGGGGTAGAGTAGTGAAATATTCAAAACTTGTGGTTTGGCTTGGTTTTGAATCAAGCATCATGTTAGTTTGACTTTCAAAGATGCCTATATATGTCAGTATTTGGATTCAAGTTTAGTTATGCAAGTTAGGTTACAAAGATTACCATGTATGCTATCATGTCATGTCTTCTGACTAATTATGTTATATTTATATAAATTTAATATGTTGTGATACATGAAAGCACTCGGGTACTGTAAAATACAAATTAAATCACAGGGCACTGTTATGTTTACGAAAAAACAAACAAACAATAATAACAATAACTAAATAAATAAATAAATAAACAAACAAACAGACAGACAGACAGACAGACAGACAGACAGACAGACAGACAGACAGACAGACAGACAGACAGACAGACAGACAGACAGACAGACAGACAGACAGACAGACAGACAGACAAACAAACAAACAAACACACAAACAAACAAACAAATAAATAAATAAATAAATAAATAAATAAATAAATAGATAAATAAAAATAATAAAATACTGACAAGCATCAAGAAGAGAGTAATTCCAAATCATTACCAAAAAACAAGAATTACTACATGTTTTCCTATATGCGAAATGGCTACAAAACCCACAAGGGATGTGACTAATCCCTACCAAATGCGAGTAGTATATTTGCAAGTCATGAAATTATTGCCGATTTTACTTCCGATCACTAAAAATTCGTCTTTCTAGAACAAACATGCTTAGAACTCAAATATTTGACAAGCGCAATTGACGTCATAGTCAAGGGGGAGGCAGCAATTCTGACGATTTCTAAGCCTTCACCATCTTGCATTGAAACATTTCGTTAGATTACCAAAAAACTCCCGGGTATTCAATTTGAATGGACCAATCACATCACCCGATTTAATCACTATGACTGTGGCTGTTTGTCGTACAAGGTTGGGAATACCGCCACTAATCAAAATATAGGAACCCGGAAGTGCACGCATTTACTAAACATGACACACTGAAGATGGATTGAGCTACTTAATTGCAAGAAATACATCAGAAATCGGGTATCTGAAAAAAAAAAGTTTGAAAAAGTGGTCAAGTTACAATTTCAAATGGTGAGTTGTGAAAGGTGTGTTTTCCATGTAAGAAATTGTAATGTTGTTTATGCGTCGTATTACTTATTTTTCAGCTGCTGCAGATATGAATACGATAATGATGATGAGTTTGATGTCTAACAAATCTATGGAAGATATTGTTGCAGAAAAGCAAAATGGAATGAACTGGATGAACATATTTATGTGGTCTGATCGGGAAGTCACAATAGATGTAGTAAAACGGGCTGAGAATGCGGGATTTAAAGCCATTGCTGTTTCCGTCGATGTCCCACAGCTGGGCGTCAAAAGAAGATTGAAACAAATTGGAGGAATGTTACAACTGTCTGGTGTAAAACTCGGAAATGTGGAACCGTATTTTTTGAAGGTATTGAAACTTTTTTAGTAGAGTGTAAATGGTGTGATCAGATAAGTCGACTTTTTGGATTAGCAAGTTAATATAGCACTGCTGAAATAACCATATTGAGACTGAACATGCACCTAAGGTTGCCACAACTACTTAGGCACATTCAAAAACTTAATACTAATATAAGTACTTTTGTATTCATGAAAACAGTTAGATATTTGTTGTTCTACCTTAGACATATCACTTTGTTGGTACATATCCTTAAAGCATGTCCGCAAAGTTTTTAATTTTAATGATAAATTTGCGTAATTATTTTTGGTAATTAGGCTATATCTTAAGAATGCGTGCTTCAAGTTCAATATAATTTGGTACATACATTAAACATAACAACGCGCATAAGTGTTAACATTCAATATAATTTGGCATATACGTCAACCATATTAAGGCACACATACCCCTTGGCATATTTTTTTAATGATTAATGTGCATAATTAATAATTTTCTGTAATTAGGCTATCACTTCATAAGAATGTATTACAACGATCTGTGTAGGAGGGGAAATATATGGGTTGGAGTCATTCAGTTTAAATCTGTTCTATCTAAAATATATCATTGTAATTGATCAGTTTACTCCATCAATAATACATACATTGCGTAATATCTAATAGTATGTTTTAGTTTACAGATTCAAAAGATAAAATACCAGGTGAGCTTGTTTTAGGTAATCCAGCCTGTACATGGGAGGATATCAAATGGTTACAGACAATCACCAAACTACCAATAGTCTTGAAAGGTATTCTGGCCGTTGAGGACGCTGTGTTGGCAGCCCAATATGGTGTACAAGGAATTGTTGTATCTAATCATGGTGGCAGACAATTAGATGGTGTGCCAGCAACGGTAGGTAAAAATATGAATTGCTTGCATCGGTGTGTTGTATTATTGTTACGTCAAGTGTGCTGTTATATTGTTTCAGTTCGGATTTATATATGCATGTATACATTTAACATGCCCTAATCGTGTCCAAACGTGTATTTTGGCCGGACAACAGAGGGGTAATGACATAATATTATATATATATCATTGCAGTTTGATATTATATAAACATAAGTGATATGATTTAGGGTAACTGAAATCTAGGACATATGTTTTTTGTATATAATTTTATTTAAATCAAAACTATTATAATGCAGCATATTATGGTTCATGAAAATGTATCCGTAAATTAGCAATAATTCTGTCCATAGATCGATGTTCTTGCTGACATTGTCCAGGCTGTTGGAGATACGTTAGAAGTCTACGTAGATGGCGGTATACGACAAGGTACTGATGTATTGAAAGCATTGGCTTTGGGTGCCAGGGCAGTGTTCATTGGTCGACCAGTATTATACGGATTAACACATAAGGTATGGCGACAAATAAATATTCTTTAAAAATAATAACCATGGATAGTGACAAATTTTGAAGCGTCCTCGCTAACTTTAAATGTATTGCTTGTTGAGACATTTCATTTGACACTCTAAACAAATATAAGGTGTGTTTTCTGATATAGTATGACGTAATTATAAGAATAAGTATCGCTGTACTTGACCAACGATACGATAAAACGTATACTTATAGTTTCATTTGTTTGGAGATATAACATTTCAATGACTCAGAATGAAATCTCTCAAAGGAAAACGTCGCAGTGTTAGTTTGACTTTACTAGAGGGAAATGTTGTTTAAACCAATTTAGTATTACAAGGTTTGAATTGATATTCTTTTAAAGTCTGTTTAGGTGTGCTAAACATTACTTGTCAATATTATAATATTGCCGCATCCTCATTATTTAGGGCGCAGAAGGAGTCAAACAGGTTCTTCAAATTCTAAACGATGAACTCAGCACAGCCATGGCATTATCAGGTGGGTTTTTTAAAATCATTTTAAGGTTTTGTTCCTATATCAAAGCATGTTGCACAAATTCCAAAATAATTTTGTCGTGCAATGGACTGCTTTATACGATATGGTAAGGCAAATACAGGTGTTTTAACGTAGAGAGACAACATGTTTTGGACTCAATGCCAATGCAAAGTTACGGGAGAAAGCTTAGGCTGAGAGTCTGGTACATCAGTTAACAAATATAGTATTACTGACTGTTGATATATTTACATCATTTCATTTTACCTGTTTACTTTATTTTTAGGATGCAGCAAAATTTCTGACATCACTCCGTCACTTCTCAAGATGACTCCAACTTCTTCACAACAACTGTAATACCAATAAATGGACGAGTGGATAAAATATTCAATATATTCATTTCAACTCACAGTATAAGGACATTTATAAACATTAAAAACTTTCAGATTACATTTTCTTTCTCCATTTTATAGATTTGTCTTGTAAACCTTGTTAGTGCCTAACTGTAACTTCAGTAATTTCAAGGGGAAGTGCCAGAAGGAATGGGAAAGCGTTACATTTTAGTCAAAAAGGTTCTCGGGAATGGTCATACTGAATAATCGAATTAGGGGTTGGTAACTGTTGACTCACTGTGAGTCATTGTATAATCTTGCTTTGTGACTTGATATAACAATAAAACGCGATCATTTACTTTCAAAATATTTCAATCTTATATGTATTAATTTACACTTCTCTGACATATATCCCTAATATATGTACGTTGATATCTGGATATATAGTTCTTAAATCTCACAATAACCCATAGATTCAAATACTCGTTACTGTCTCTCCTTCATCAAGACTTTTGTTTTAGTTTTGTGGTCATTTTTTAGATGTTGAATGTTGAAAAACACCGGGCGTTTCATGGCTATGAGCAACAATCTCTTTGTTATATGTTTCATGAAATTCTTGAACTGACTGAACATAAGTCTCAATTACGTCATGATTGAAAACCGTGATATTATCATAATATAAAACTTCTTTTGTATTTACCCACGAACTATACATGTAAACTTTCTAATGCGTATGGCTATCGTTACCTGGGATTTACACTTGTTTGGATACAATTTTCAACCTGGATTTTCACTGAGTGTGCACCAGTACGTACACGTGATCGATCACCAAAACCTAATAAAGATGGCGTAGAGGTTTAGAGGAATTTGTTGAAGCATTAAAAATATGTTCGTCAAAAGTTTTGCATACGGCAACGAACAGAATTTACGGCAGATGTGGGTGCTGATGATAAAATGGGGGGGGGGGGGGCTTTGAATATTTTACTCATGATATGAACCAAATTAAACCTCAGGAGCGTTTAACATATCTTGCGGCTTCGTCGAAATAGGTTCTCTGAAATCTATTTATGTGGTGAAGCGGGTGACTACCATGAGAATGTGCATGTGTATGCCTTACTCAATCGCTATCTCTCTCTCTCTCTCTCTCTCTCTCTCTCTCTCTCTCTCTCTCTCTCTCTCTCTCTCTCTCTCTTTTGAAAAAATGATCACCATGGGAGGGGGACAGACCCTCCCCATTTGAGATCATGGGGATGCTGTTTCTGTCCAAAATATCAAAATTGAGAAGGAAAAGTCTGCTGGCTAAGTATCTCTAAGCATAGGCTACAACCTAATGTGAGACCTCTCCTTGCAAAACCAATATCCATTTGTAAAGAAATCTTTTAATGTTATGTATGGATGCTGAAATCAATTGTACTGTTATTTCTTGTATACTAAGCGTACCATATAGTTATACATCTCCAGAATGCAGGATGTAATAATGACATATAAAATATGCCTAGCGGGGGCTACAAAAATCCTTGAGTTCATTTCGTAGTGGAGGGGGGCTGACATGTGTTGAGAGTGGGAAGAGGGTGGGGAAGCGAGATCTGTAAACAAAAGTTTGACCAAAGTATTTTATCCTCAGACCCCCCCCCCCCACCCCCGCTGCCGTATATTCTGCTTGCTTCCTAAATCGTCATTTGTAGCTAACTAGAATGTAAAGGTCGTGTCCTTGAAAGGCAACACGTACAGTGTACTAGAGGTTATTGACATTCGCTTTGTTGTATTGTGAAGTTTATCGTCTGCCGCTTACAATTTATTTGATACTCGGAGAAAGCATTGCATGTAGTCGTTCCCAAATGGTCTTTCCACCCGAAATTTTGTTGTCTGAACTTGGTGTACTCTGGTTTAATTAGACTACAGATTCGTATACTACAGTATGACTGTATCTTTCTTTTTTTTAACTTATTTTGGTTTGATAAAGTCGCGAAATGGGAATGTACACAAAATATACATGAACAGGCAAAAGAGTTAAAACTAGCTAGGCATGAATACTAATATTACATGACAGCGGTTGTCAGATCATGAAGGCCAAACGCATGCGCACACTCCAATTACGTATAATGGGAGTTGGTCTAGTATGTTGCTATCATGAACCACCTTGATCGTGCGGTATGACCCCCTTTAACCTTGAGCTATGAATAAAAGCACAGACATGGAAGCTGGCAAGACTATGGTTTGTTTGGATGATTTTGAGGAATACTCTAAGCATTTTCTGCCTTATAGATCATGGGCGTTTTACAGTTCAGGTGCAGATTCTGAAAATACACTTAGAAGCAACAGGATTGCGTATGGAAGGTGAGCGGCTTCATTTATCGCTAGCAATTAGTATTTGGCCTTCACACAACGAGTATGACAATGGTAATTATGTGTAGTATATCGTTCTCATTCTCCATTGCAGATTATTTAGTACATAGCGTGATACTCGTACTTATTTTCATGACCTCCCGATCACCTTCAACGAAGTGTACTACAGTCGGTACGAAGCGAAGGTCAGGCAAAGTTAGGGCTGATTTTTCTTTTTACGGATTGACATTCACATCTAAATTCAGATTCAACTCACATTGGTCAGATTGAATCTGATTAGTGAATCTGAATTAATTAACAAATTTGATCTGTATCGAATCGAATCTGCGAACAAAATTCAGACCTGACCTTCGCCTAGCCTGAGCTGTGTTTTGATACGACATAATGTTTACTTAGCATTCATGATACTATGGTGGCTGAAACTCAAATTGACAGTGGATCGTGTATAAAGTTGGATGATGTGACCTTCTTCCCACGTTACTTATGTCGCTATCATGGTCAATTGTGTAGTATAGTGAGATATTAATGGGGACAAATTTGACTGAAACAGACTATTTGAAGAACCTGACATCGTCCCAAAGGAGGCACTATTTGTGTGACGGTGAATAAAAGGTAGACATGAAAAACAGTTAAAGGACACAGTGCATATTAAAAAGTTACATTTCAAGATATTGTCGCACTTGAGCCCCGTGCGTGCTATTTGTCTACCGAGAGAACTTATTCGATTCCCCGTTCCACTAGCAAATAGCCCGTGGGTCCAAGTCCACGTAATATCTGTTCAGTAATAATAATAATAATAATAATAATAATAAACACATTTATAAAGCGCCTGATATCCATCAAAAGATGCCAAATGGCGCTCCCAGTTCAAATGAATGCTTTTTGGAATAGATAAGTTTTGAGTTTGGTTTTGAAGATATCAACAGTAGGTGCGGTGCGAATGTCAAGGGGAAGATGATTCCATAATGTGGGAGATGAGTGTGAGAATGATCGGTCTCCATATGATTTGAGTCTGGTCTTGGGTATGTGGAGAAATTGTTTGTTGCTTGAACGGAGTGATCTGCCTGGGTTACTTTGCTGAATGAGGTCGGAAATGTAATGTGGGGTCTTTCCATGTAGCGCCTTATATGTGATCAGCAGGATTTTGAATTGTATTCTGTAAGTGACTGGAAGCCAGTGTAGTTGTTGGAGTATTGGTGTGATATGATCATGCTTCTTGGTGCGGGTGATGAGTTGAGCGGCACTATTCTGGGCTCTCTGTAACAGACTGAGTTGTGCAGTTGGTAAGCCATACAGTAGGGAATTACAGTAGTCTAGTTTGGTAGCAAGAATAGAATGAATTAATTTGAGGCAGGTTTCTGTAGACAGTAACTGTCGAATTTGTCCAATACGTCTGATGTGGAAGTAGATACTTTGGCAGGTGCTAACAATGTATTTTCGAAGTTGAAGGGTGCTGTCAAATGTAACTCCGAGGTTGCGTGCGAATGTGACTGGCATGTTATCAAATTTTTGAATGTAGGACCAGGACTTCTGTTTTTCCATCGTTGAGTTGCAGCTTGTTATCTGTCATCCAACTCTTGATGTCACGAATTCGAAGGCACTTCTCTATTTGTGTGATTGCAGTTGAAGTGTTAGGTCTGGTGAATGATAGGTACAGTTCGTTATCGTCGGCATATTGGTGAAATTTAAGATTGTGTTGACGGATAATCTGGCCAAGTAAATAAGTATGGAGTATGGAGCGATCGGGGATCGCAGCAAGGTTGACGTCTCGCACCCCAATAAATAATTACATTTAACGAGTAGAACGCACAGCAAGTACGTTTCAGTCTAACCGTCACTTTTATATCAGACTTAAGGATAATACAGAACAGCAGTTTGGTACGTTTGGGATAGAGGTCTAGGTTTGTATTGACTAGGCCCGATTTCCCACTATACAACTCGCAACTCGTGCAGCATCTACCACGTACAGTCACATGTATAGTACCGAACCAGGCCGACGGGCTAACCAGTGTAGCTTACCGGGTCAATGAGCGTGGAGAAGTCGGCTACGAAATCGCGGGAGTAAAGAGTACTCTCTCCCTGAAATTACAGCATCCAGTGAGTCCCCAGGTCGACTAACGAAATCTCGGAAACTCTCCCGTTTTTATACACTAAAACCCCGCCAAAATTAAGCTAATGAACTACAAATAAGACTTATGTTTCGAGGCCGTATTCCGTGTTTGGGAATAGCGGGAAAATATACCCCGTGTGACCTGCCTACGTGGCTGTAGGTTACCGTGTAGCCGACTTCCAGTGTTACTCCCGGTCAAACTCACGTTGTCATTACTGTAAGAAACAACGGAAAACAAAATAATACTGTATACTTGGCTTAGAATAACATCCGACCGCCACAAAATTAAGAGACACTACACATTAATACAACTCAGATACATTAAAACAATAACATTTATAGTCGCTCATGACAAGTAATTATGCAATGAATGTATGTTTAGCTTTAATGGTTTTTACTTTCCATAAGGGGAGGTTATAGTAAGGTGACGCCTGTCAGTCAGTCAGTCTGTCTGTCTGTCTGTCTGTCTGTCTGTCTGTCTGTCTGTCTGTCTGTCTGTCTGTCTGTCTGTCTGTGTCGTGGCTGAAACTGAGAAGGATTTCAATATTATTCAAGTTTTTAAATTTACTAAATTAAGATATTTTAGGTTATCTGGCAATATTTTTAGAGTGTATTTGTTAAATTTCATATAATAATTATAATCTCGCATTTATGGTAATAGATAGCATAAAACAATTTGATGTGATTTTTACCATAAATTTGCATAATTAGTGATTTTCTGTAAATTCACCTATATGTGGAATAACGTAACATATATTCTCAAAAACAATTTCATGTTTTAGTAATTGCAGACGATAGAATTTAATGACAAGTACGCATTGTATGCATTCATTGTGTAGGTATTTCCTGAAACCACGTGTCTTAAGAGACGTTTCAACAATTGATATGTCCACGACAATACTTGGTTCTAAAGTTGATTCACCAATCTGCATAGCACCAACAGCATTTCATGGTTTGGCACATCCTGAAGCAGAAACAGCAACAGCTACTGGTGAGACTTAATCACACACACACACACACACACACACACACACACACACACACACACACACACACACATATATATATATTATACATACATACATACATACATACATACATACATACATACATACATACATACATACATATTAAAGTACATTTTTTAGTTGTAGATGATACTCGAGCAAGTGTCACAGCGAGATATCTCAGTGATACTCTTAATATTTTCAATATATATATATATATTATAAACTCAGTATATGTAATATGTGTATACTGGAGTATTCATATTTTAGCTACAAACCTTTTCTCATTAAAACATGTAATTGATATGAATGAATGTGAATTACTAAAGGGTTACAACAAGCTGGGTTTGCATATTAAAATATACTCACAGTATTCTACTTACTGATGTATACTTACCCATCACTACCAATTAACCGATTCGGGATTAGATATTAAGATGTAGCTTATGAATGATCTAATCATCCAATGACATAATTTATTTTACTGATCAACAAATGTACAAAAACTCCTTATGCAATCAACAGTTTTACAGTTCAATGCAAGTACACACATTGGAATGTCATAGAAGTCATGCATAGACATTAAAACTATACTATAATAGTTTTTGTAAGTAGTTTAACCTTGAGTAAAAAGCTTATCAACTCAGCTTGTGCCATTTTAAGGGGTGTTGGTCATCAACTTAAATAAAAGATAAGTATTATAGATAGTAGTAAAAACAATAATCACACCATGCATGATTTCTAAATGTGAGATAAGGGTAAAATAGAAAGTTTATTTTAGTGCAAGTCGAGAACGGTTGAAAATGCAGTAGTCATGGATATTCGCTTTTCAATGCAAGAAATTGCCTTTCGTTTTACTTTTCTTTTTAGCTGCCGCTGATATGAATACCATAATGATTATGAGTGCGATATCTAACCAATCAATTGAAGAAATTATCTCAGAAAAAACAACTGGTACGAAGTGGATTAACACTTGTATTTGGCCTAATCGGGAAGTCACAACAGACATTGTTAAGCGGGCTGAGAGGGCGGGCTTTAAAGCAATCGCTGTTACGGTTGATATCCCACAAGCGGGCATCAAAAGAAGAATGGAGTATATTGGACATTCACGACTCTCTGATATGAGATATGGAAATTTGGAAAAGTATTTTTTAAAGGTATTGAAGATGTTTTCTTTGTAAAATGAGTGATGCAAATTGTAGAATCGTGTAAGTCGATTTTATGGGTTATAGGGTGGCACTTGCTATTTTCATGTTTCTCACCTACGGACTTACTTCTCTCTTTGACCCAGAACGATAATAAAAAAATAAATTTACGATGCTTAGTAACGCTCCGGTATCATCCAGACGCGCAACTATGACTTATAAAAAATGTGACACTTTACTGAGCAATAGGGGACAGAAGAAAGACGCATAGCAGAAGATATACCTTGGAATTATATAATAGTGCTTGCTAACACCGAGAAACTCAATTTTTATTGTCAAACATATCTCATAAGATATGCAAATCAAGAATCGCAGTAAACAACTGAGCTTTATTATATATAAATAATACAATGCCCTCCATTGGTAAACAAAACATCAATTTTATCCACATGCAAGACTGACTTGTCTTTTCTATTTGCGAGTAGTTTTCAATGGACTATATAATATAGTCCAATCAATTTCGTTCAACAGAACATCACAATTACAAATTATTTTTGTAGATAATATTGCCGAAACTGCTAATCATGAATAAATCGTTTAATAATTAATCATACATTTTAGTTGACAGGTTTCAAAGATAAAGTTCCAAAGGAGTTTGCCGTCGGTACCCCGGCCTGTACATGGAAAGATGTTACTTGGTTACGCACAATCACCAAACTACCAATCGTTCTGAAAGGTATTCTGACCGTAGAGGACGCTGTGTTGGCAGCCCAATATGGTGTACAAGGAATTGTTGTATCTAATCATGGTGGCAGACAATTAGATGGTGTGCCAGCAACGGTAGGTAAAAATATGAGTTGATGTTATCTGATAGGTTTAATTTGAAAATATTGTTGTATGTTTCCTGGCAGTTTTTTTTCTGCTACATACATGATGTAATTTTATGTATTATTTTCTTGCGCCAGTTGGTCCTCCCGGAAAAAATTAAAATATGAAATAAAATAAAACAAAATTATACTTAACTTTAGCTTTCTGCTTCAAATGTGTTTTCAAGTTTCAAACCATCTAGAGGAGGCGATCAGGCTAAAAACGTAAACATCTACTACGAAGGTCAATTCAAGCTAAATAACGATGGTAAGATAGCAATGCACGATTAGCCGACATCTACATCGGATTTTAATCAGATTGGGTGCCACCACGTTTAGTAATCTATTTCATGTAAAAACATATAGCAGGAAACTGTATTCATATAAGTGCATGTTGCTATCTTAAAGTGTAGCATGTACGGATTTTTATTGGTTTCTGTGTAACTGTATTAAACAGAGCCAGTGCATAGTAACCTACAATGCGCTGTATTTATACTACTAAACTATTGGTTTTATGGTTGCTTCTTGCTTAAACAATCACACATATGCCGTGATGTTTGTTATAATAACATTATCCACTCAATGCCATTGCACATTTGAAAAATATACATCTTTACTGTTACTTCATCAATTAAATTGAATATTAAGAAAATATTGCTGTTTCATAACTAAGTTATAATGTGCTCTAACTGTATCAAGGCGTGTGTTTTGATTTGAGGTTAGACTTTCAAATGACTGTATATATTCAAAATTGTAATAATACACTTTAGAAAAGTAAGTTCATTCATTTGTCCTTCCAGGAATAGGTAAGATACATTTAGGTCTGAAATAAAATAGAAATGGTATAAACAATCCAAACTATGACAGTATTACAAAGATAATTGAAGCAATACCGATAATTCTGTCCACATAGATTGATGTTCTTGCTGACATTGTCCAGGCTGTTGGTGATAAGTTAGAAGTCTACGTAGATGGCGGTATACGACAAGGTACTGATGTATTGAAAGCATTGGCTTTGGGTGCCAGGGCAGTATTCATTGGTCGACCGATAGTGTACGGATTAACATATAAGGTATGACAAGAAATTAAGTTCTATCCGAAAGTAATCACAAACTGTGACAAGCATGTAAGTGACCTCGCTAGCTTTAAGTGCATTTCAATTGAAGAAACATGTCGTTAAAGATAATGTATATGCAGATTAAATATCAAGTGCATTATCTTGTACAATAATAATCAAAATAAGAAGGGCTTTACTTTACTGTAGAACTCTTAAATGTGTTTGGCATTCTATTTGGAAATTATAAAAATCAAGAATAACTTATTAGGTTTAAAATTATGGGAAAAAGTACTAAAATTGCAAAAATATAAACTTGTTTGAAATTGTAAATACAATTTTCGTTTTGTTTTATGTACATTTATTTCGATATGATATGTTTCAATTGAAATATAATTATCATTATTTGAATTATTGTTCAAAATAGTCTAGGACAAAGGTTGAAGCAGTATTATTCAAGCTTGATCTAATGAAAGTAAGCATTATAACTTGTAAATGTTATGTAATTGTGATGTTATTTTCATTCTTATGTCCACGATCTAGGGTGCAGAAGGTGTTAAACAGGTTCTTCAAATTCTAAGAGATGAACTCAGTAGAGCCATGGCATTATCAGGTGGGTCATGCAATCGTTCATTATCAAAGCGATCGACTATGTTATATACAATGCTTTTACAACATTATTAGACAACTTTGGGGACGAAGGAAAGAACGAAGCACGTTTTAGATAATGTGATGCTAGTCTAGTGAACGGTATACATACTGAATAGAAGTTTAAATGAAATATCTGATTATATTTACGAGTGCACTAATATGTGCATTTTTGTTTATTTATGTTATTTTATTTGCTCTGCTTTCAGGGTGTTGCAAGATTTCTGACGTTACTTCATCGCTAGTCGCGAGGAACCCATTTTCATCAAAACTGTAATTCTAAAAAAAGAATTGAAACATAAGACAAATGGAGATCGATTATTTGGATATATTGTGTACAAATATTGATAACTATATTGATAATATGAATATTACATTTCATATAATTCATTTATATTCAATTTATTTGTTTTTTCCCCATTACATTCTCATTTTCTAATTATTTTATCACTTCATCAATATTTGTGTTGACACACACACACACACACACACACACACACACACACACACACACATACACACACACATATATATAACCGCTCTACATAGATATTATTGAACACTGTTTACTCCAGTATAGAAAAATATTACATGTACTGAGTATATATATATATATATATATATATATATATATATATATATATATATATATAGGAAGTCAGTGGTAAGATTTGTCCGTAGTACAGTGCTCGATACGTCTGCACGCAGAGCGGAGTATATGTTGAGGGTAGAAGAAAATCAAGTCGGGTATATATATATATATATATATATATATATATATATATATATATATATATATATATATATATAATATACTATTTATATATAATTATATCAATATTGTATTGAAAATATCTATGAAGATTTTTTTCGCACAACGGTCGCCTACCGTTGATGAAGTTTCTCTAAAACATTGTTTCGGAAGTATGTAGATCCATTCTGTGATATTGTAATTGAGAAAATGAATATTTAGATACAGTTCACAAAATTGTTATTATTTTTTTATTTACAATAAATCTTTTAATATGTAAATATACCATACTTGCAAATGATGTGTCACTATCCAACCTTTTAATTACCACATTTATGCATAATTTGTTGTTGTACATGGACAAATGTGGCGTGGATAGAACATAGTTAAAATACACCATCAACTGTAACGAAATTGAAAATTATCGAATACAACAGCCACGTGCATATACTTCAACTAATATATATTTCCTAATCTTTTGTATGGCAAATTTGGTGCAGACATGTCTCACAAAACGAAACGACTGTGCGGGTATAGACAGATATAGATATAATTTGCCAATTACACATACATTGTATCTACATTATGCAGTCTATGCTTCAAATGTCCGTAACAAAAACACTCGATCGTCATCTCATGACCTGACATTTGTATATTGACACATGGTGACACTTTGACCCCATTCAGTCAATTTAGATAAAATCACACACTCACCAAACCATGGCATATTCGAAGAATATGATTTGCGTTGACGATTTTGAGGAATATGCTAAACAACATCTGTCCTATAGATCATGGGTGTTTTACAGTTCTGGTGCAGGTTCTGAAGATACACTAAAATGCAATAGGATTGCATATAAAAGGTAAGTGGTTCAACGTATCTCAAAATGGTGTCGACGTCTAGGGTGTCCAACTGTGCATGTTTCGACAATGATACGCCGTTATTGCTTAGATTGCCGTTTTCCTATGAAAACATCACACCAATCATGCTACTATAAATGTAGAAGTTACATAAATCAATCCCGGCTAAACTTCGCCCTAAATAGTACTCTTAACTTTGAAAATACGACAATTTTCATAGACTGTTGTCAGGTACAAACTCCTCTGTATGCAAATACATATTATGTTAAACCTGGTGACATATAGCTATTCTTAACAGTCTGCTGATTTGCTAAAAAAGGGGGCGATGACCTATGACGTAAATGACCTCTAGCCTAATAGTGGCATGGTGATTAATATGTTAATTTGCATACAGAGGAGTTACTACAGACCCCTTGTGTTCTTTCCGTAGAGCTAGGGGAAAGTTATTCAAGTCAAAATGTTGTCCTATATAGACTCGTCAAAGAAAACAATAATCTAAGAAATACTATACGCCCCTACGTGATACGTTACCCATATTGGTTCTTCAGATTCCGCGTCTGACATGCACACTTGCATAGGTTAACGTACACATAGGCAATGCATTCATTGTCGAAACCTCATTCTGGTTAGGGTTAGGGTTTGGTACCATGCATGATATCAGCCTATATCAATCAAATTGCTGCTGACAACCATTTGAATTGTGGTATGGAGAAAGGAGTCGGTCTCAAATGTGTAGAACAAGAACAGTTTGTTAAGATACTAAGAATAATATTTTGATGTTGACCTCGATCTCGACATATCATGAGTGTGCTAATCTAATATTCGGGAGTTGAAAAGTTGCCTTTAGCTCAGCCAATGAGATCCAAATACATGTATTTATTAATGCAGTGCCTTCACACACATATCCACATGGCGGTTGTAGTGGGAAATGACCAAAATGCTTTTAACACTTTCAACGTGGTGGCAACGGTGGCAATTTTTACCGTTGGACTCGTGTCCTTTATATATCTAACAGCATTTAACTTACGTTTTGAGCTATTTTAATATGGGGGGGGGGGTGTTTTAAAGAAAGAAAGTTGAGGGAGGGCCACCTTATAGTACGACAAAGTCTGGGGAGGGTCATATTTTAGGCATTGGGCCGAGCCTGATTTCCCCCAGTGGATTTCCCCTGACCTTCCCCCTTGTAGTTACTGAAGGCTCTCTTATCAATCAATCAAAATAAATACCCCAATCCTCATCAATATATCCACTTTAAGAATGGGTGCTTCAAATTTCAAAATACAAGTGCCTCATAATGCTGGTGATATCTTTACCAAATTTAAGAATTCATGTTTACGATTTCGTGACAAATATATATTCGACAGTCATCTCCGTAGAACGGAAGTTGAAAATAGTTTCCATTGACACGTACGTGTCCATCATGTCATACATTCTGTAGATATGTCCTGCAACCACGTGTGTTAAGAGACGTTTCAAAGAGAGATATGTCCACGACAATACTTGGTTCTAAAGTTGATGCACCAATCTGTATAGCACCAACAGCATTTCATTATTTGGCACATCCTGATGCAGAAACAGCAACAGCTGCTGGTGAGAATTCAATCGATAATAACTATTAGTAGAAATATTTAGTTGTTATTCATATTTCATTACTGTTAGCTTATTTGTTTTGTGAAAGTTAAAACATATACTGGATATGAATATAGTGTTGAAAAGTGATGCAGATGAAGGCACGACATTTGGGTCATGTATGAAAAATGAATATGAAATACAAGGGGCGTGAATGTTTCACTGTTACTCACTCCGAGGCACAGTTACATTAAAATAGCAATCTTCTTCATCACAGTTTTACTATGGAACTTTTTGTTTCATTTCTTTTCAGCTGCTTCTGACATGAATACAATAATGATTATGAGTTCGGTATCATACAACTCTATGGAACATATTTCTGCAGAAACACCCACTGGAACGAAGTGGATGGACATATATCTATGGCCTGATCGGGAAGTTACTAAAGATGTGGTGAAACGGGCTGAAAAGGCGGGATTTAAAGCTATCGTTGTTACGGTTGATATCTCACAGCTGGGCGTTAAAAGGCGATTAGAACGTATTGGGGGACTTTCACAACTAGTTGATTTCAGATTGCAAAACCTGGAAAGGTATTTCTTAAAGGTAATAATATGCATTCATTTTAGAATGTGTTATGATCATTGTATGATCAAGGCTAGTATAGGATTATTACCATCAGTACTTTTGTTGTGTGCGTTATGTACAGTTAACAATAATGACATTGAAACTGAGAATACTATCAAAGGAACAATAAATAATTTATCTGTAGAATTTACATTTATGCAAACAAATTAACCTCATTTGATACCCAACGTATATCATTGTCTATAAGTTTACTTGCATACAACCTTGAACAAATAACATGAAAATTGAAAAACCAAATTTGACTAATTTCTTCATTGTAACTCACTAAATTTTTTTTTTTTAAATTGTTACCGTATGTACAATGACAAACTGTTATAGGTTTTTGGAAAATATTAAGCTCCAATGAAGGACTATCTTATTTCAAGTACCAAAAATAATATTTCTAATTCTAACCAGTTAAATTTGATTTAAGCAATCAAAGTATCAAAATCATGACACAAAATAAAATTATGATTATCCGAAACAGCAAGTTTCTGTAAAATCGACTCTATACAATGACTTACTTTCGAGTACAACGAACGAACACGTTATCGTTTACAAATGTATTACATACACGTATGCAAAGAAAACTGTTTTCGGTATTACACTGCCAGACTAGTGGCAATACAAATACTATACACGCGCTCTGGTGAAAGTAATCACTCGTACACATGTAGAAAGTGGCTAATCCAGGCCTGGGCTGATGCATACAATATGACCTTCCTCCATTCCGTAGTCCCAAAAAGTGACCAATTTCTTTCTTCTAACTGAAATAATTCATAAAGGACTTACTCACAACGCAACGACCACGTTGAAAGTTTGAACGACATTGGATTTGGAGCTCTTTTTTGCATATTCAGTTCACCTGTAACTCCAGTGTATTGATTTGGGTGGACGTATTTGAATATCGTAACGCATAGAAAAAGGTACTCAATATCTAGTTATATATATATTACAGTTATCAGGTTCGGAAGATAAATTACCAGATGAGCTTACATTCAGTGACCCGGCCTGTACGTGGAAGGATATCACTTGGTTACAGACAATCACCAAACTACCAATAGTCCTGAAAGGTATTCTGACCGTAGAGGACGCTGTACTTGCAGCCCAGTATGGTGTACAAGGAATTGTTGTATCTAATCATGGTGGCAGACAATTAGATGGTGTGCCAGCAACGGTAAATAAATATTCTTAAATGGTATGATAAGCACATCAAAATTTTGTGTTGTATCATTATTAAAGTGACTTATTCCTAAAGCATTGTTTTACTGTCCTGGTCATACCTACACTAGTATAGACTTATTGCCTGGCTATGATGAGGCATCAGTAGACATCCATAAAGGGCTGCACAGTTGCTACATAACAACACGAGGGGCATGCAATGTGACGTGTCAAAGTTCACGAATTTTGTCAAGCAATAATTTTTACCTCTGCATGATGGGATTCACCACTCTTTGTCTCTTACCTCCAAACGTTTAAAATATACAGACACCGTTAAAGTGCCCACCCCACATTGTTCATAATAAGATTTATAGTAAAACAATGACTCTCACTTAACCTTGGCTAACATTTTGTTGGTCAAATATCCAATAATTTCTGTCCACCGTAACTCCAGCAGTTTAACACACACACACACACAAATTCAAATGTTACTCTATACTATTTTCAAAGATAAAATTCACATTGTACATTACCCTTTGACCTTTACCATCATCTTCAAGGTCAAATAGAAATATGCTCAGGACATAACTTATATTTCTGCATCTATTTTAATCAATGTAAGCTTTTAAGCCTGAGACTAAATTCATCTCCAAGGTCAAACAGCCCATCATTCGATAATTTTGGAAATTTTAGACGAAGAGACATTACATAGTGTACGTGCAAATTGCTAGAGGTCAACATACTCATTTGACAGACTTCTGAACTTAACTGTTATCTCCAAGGTCAAATTTAAATTTTGAAGAATAGTTTCTAAAGTTCAATTTTATAGGGTTCCCATTAAAATTGTTGAAAATAGTATTAAAAGGTTAAACTTTCTGATAATATTTTAAGACAGTATGTCTAACATCAATTAGCAGCACACTATTGATTGGTGTGTTGATGGGTCATGTGCCCGAACGCAGAAGACCTATTATGTAAATATTCTGGTTTGTATTACTTCCATTATCAGTGATGTAAAACCATCAAGAGTAGTCCAATGTTGCAAATATACCCCTAGGTAAAATGGTAACCGAATAGTATCCTCTGTATGCAGATTGAGGTCAATGGGTTTATTTTCCATACCATGTGACACGATGTAAGTCAATCAATGAGTATTGTATGAACAAGTGTAATATTGATTTCATGAGATGGGATAAACTGTCAAGAAATTTATTTTATTTTAGACATGGAATGTGGTGAGATAAAATACATATAGGAATATATAAACGGACTAAAACTATAATTCTTGCCATAGATTGATGTTCTCGATGACATTGTCCAGGCTGTTGGTGATAAGTTAGAAGTCTACGTAGATGGCGGTATACGACAAGGTACTGATGTATTGAAAGCATTGGCTTTGGGTGCCAGGGCAGTGTTGATTGGTCGACCAGTATTGTATGGATTAACATATAAGGTATGTGGATGATTCAAATTGTAATTGAAATAATCATTAGTTATAACAGTAATGGTTAAAAAAACAACTTATCTAGCATTTATACGTATTGTTGGTAGTACAAGTAAAGATAAAAAACATTCAGATTAAATATCAACTGTCCTTTCACTTGAACTATTAGGATTATAGAAATTAACATTGGATACAATTATGTATATTTTTGTTTGTTTGTTTGTTTGTTTATGAATTTTACTTTATTAACATAATATATTGGGGCAAGATATTTCATAATGGTTAGTTTTCTATGATGTGTATTTTATGGTACATGAGAGAATAGTTTACTTAAAACACTTTGGAAACATTAGGGATGAGTTAATATTTATTTAGCTTTTCCTTAGAGATTTTAGGTCAATTCTTTAACACTGTAGCATTTAATTGTCCGTCTTACCATTATCATCCAGGGTGCTGAAGGGGTTAAACAAGTTCTTCAAATTCTTAGAGATGAACTAAGTACTGCTATGGCATTATCAGGTTAGTGAAATCGAAAGTATTGTGCGCTTACTAATCCTGCAAAATAAGTATTTGAATATTTGATGGCAAACACACCATTTCTAAATAAGTGCATGCTCATATTGCACATACAACTCTAGGTTATTAATTATAATATGAACAGCGATTGTTACGTTATCATTTAGAAATGTTATGGTATTCAACTCTAGAGAAACCACATGCTTTAGCTACACGTGCGGTTCAACCCTAGTCAACAGAATAAGTCCTGAAAACAAATATAAATCAATAATGTACAACTGTACAGCAACTGTACAGCGAATGTGTGAATATTGATATTCTGCTGTCATTTAATTTTCTTCAGGATGTACCCAAATTTCTGACATCACGCCATCACTTGTCAAGAAGAAACCCATTCCATCGAAACTGTAGTACCAATGTGAATCAATATGGCAAAGGAGTGATATCTCAAGAGTCAGCGGATGGAATGTACACTATTCACTTCACATTGTATGAAACAATATTGAATATTCATATCCAACAAGATCTGAAATAAAGTCTGAAATAAAAAAGGTTGCTGCTATATGAACAAACGTGTGTTATAATGTATTGCTGTCATTTGTGTGAGTCATGTGTGATTCGTTTTGGTCTTTTAACATTCAGCAATATCAATGCCTCTAATACATTTTAGAAATCTAAACTAAACATGGCCAGAGGTGTAATTAAACTGAATGCCTTCATTAAGAGCAAACTTTTATATTGCTATCCATTTTTGCAAAGGGAAATTCAGTCCTGATTTACCTGACTTAATCTGGGTTATTTATACATGTATACATATATTCGCAGTCGTGGTTCAAATCTTGCCCAAGGAATTTAGCCATTCAGAAACAAATGTCCTAATGTCGATTACAGCTAGCAGAAACGACAATTATTTCAGTTGAAATGTATTTATATTCAAGCACCTTTACTTGACTTGCAATGTAGAATCCATAACCTGTTGGACTGATTGATTGATTGATTGATTGATTGATTGATTGATTGATTGATTGATTGATTGATTGATTGATTGATTGATTGATTGACTGATTGATTGCGTGAGCGAGTGAGTGAGTGACTGAGTGACTGACTGACTGAGTGAGTGACTGAGTGACTGACTGACTGACTGAGTGACTGACTGACCGACCGATCGATCGATCGATCGATCGATCGATCGATCGATCGATCGATCGATCGATCGATCGATCGATCGATCGATCGATCGATCGATCGATCGATCGATCGATCGATCGATCGATCGATCGATCGATCGATCGATCGATCGATCGATCGATCGATTGATTGATTGATTGATTGATTGATTGATTGATTGATTGATTGATTGATTGATTGATTGATTGATTGATTGATTGATTGATTGATTGATTGATTGATTGATTGATTGATTGATTGATTGATTGATTGATTGATTGATTGATTGATTGATTGATTGATTGATTGATTGATTGATTGATTGATTGATTGATTGATTGATTGATTGATTGATTGATTGATTGATTGATTGATTGATTGATTGATTGATTGATTGATTGATTGATTGATTGATTGATTGATTGATTGATTGATTGATTGATTGATTGATTGATTGATTGATTGATTGATTGATTGATTGATTGATTGATTGATTGATTGATTGATTGATTGATTGATTGATTGATTGATTGATTGATTGATTGATTGATTGATTGATTGATTGATTGATTGATTGATTGATTGATTGATTGATCGATCGATCGATCGATCGATCGATCGATCGATCGATCGATCGATCGATCGATCGATCGATCGATCGATCGATCGATCGATCGATCGATCGATCGATTGATTGATTGAAGGCAATACTGTGGGCAAAAGATTCGATTTGATTGTTTGCTCCACCAAATACAAATATTGATAACGTTGATATTACATTTTTTGTATTATTTTGTACATTCGTAATCATGTTAATGTTTTACAATCAGTGTAATATTTTGAATAGAAATTAATATTTCAAATTAAACTCTATTATGGTACTTGTACTTCTACATATAAATATACAAAATGTTCAAAGCAGATACACAGCTACACAAACAGGCACAGACGAATACACACACACATACATATACACACACAATTCCAGCCCCATTGGGACAAACAGTAAAAAGTTGCACAGTCCATGTCTGTCTGTCCGTCCGTCCGTCCGTCCGTATGTATGTATGTATGTATGTATGTATGTATGTATGTATGTATGTATGTATGTATGTATGCTACATCTATTTATACTAAACCTACTGATTTACATTCATATTTGCAGGATGGTTCATCACATCCTAATAAGTATAAAGATTCCATTCCCTATTCACAATTATTTCGTTTACGTCGTATTTGTAGTAGTGATTTGGATTTCAGAGAAAGGTCTGCTGATTTTTGCATGTACCAATGCAGCTTTACTTAAAGTATCATCTTTGTCTGGGGTAGCTTGTATCAAATCACATGATCAGAAGAGTAATCAACAATCGTCCCATATTAGCTCTTACATACCATCCCTTTTCCAGTAGAGTTAAGAACATTATATACAAGCATTTTAATATCTTACGTTCTAACAGGGTTACCAATTTATTGTATCCTGAAGTACCTTTAACAGCTTGTCATCGTGATACCAGTCTAAGAGATATTGTGGTCCATATATATATGTAGCACTGTCTTAGCAGATTGATACTCACCGAGTTATATATATATATATATATATATATATATATATATATATATACATATAATTTCATTCTTCTTTCGCCAAGTAGAGTGCTCGATCACCTTGGAGAGCTATCATACATAAATAAAAATGAAAGAAGACGAGTCTGATATTACATTGTGGAATTACACTACGGACCGTGTACCCGACGATCCTTCTGGTGACACGGTCCGTAGTGTAATTCCACAATGTAATATCAGACTCGTCTTCTTTCATTTTTATTTATGTATATAATATATATATATATATATATATATATATATATATATATATATATATATATATATATATATATATATATATATATATATATATACACACAGAACAACATGAATTGGAAGTTAATGCTGGTTCATTGCCATGCGATCGTACTGGATGTGGTACCTGTCGTTTCATTATTAATAGTAATCATGTTTTTGGCCCTAAGAACAGTGTGCCTGTTACGAGTAGATCTATTTGTATTAGTACTAATGTAGTGTATTGCATTACATATCAGAAATGTGTTGTTTTTTTATATATAGGTTCGACTGTACATCGTCTTGGTGATCGTTTCGTGGAATATCTCCATCTGACCAGACAAAAGAATGAATCGTAACTATCCCGTATATATGCATTTTATTACCAACGATCACAGTGTATCAGATATGTCTACTTCAGGAATTTGTAAGGTTTCTGGTGATGAGAAAGTATTGAGGTTAAAGGAAAATGAAATCATTTTCCATCTCGAAACACTGGAACCCCTTGGAATTAATAGATGTATGTATGTATGTATGTATGTATGTATGTATGTATGTATGTGCAATTCGATTGACTAAATATTATCGTCAGTCCCCTATCAGAGACTAAGTAGTTACCTATAAGAGATTAACATTGCAACGTGTTACAGTACATGTAGGTTCGCGTTCCCAATTTGACCATGATTTCACCTCGATATGAGAGAAATGTGCACATGTAACATCTGATTATTGTCACATGTAAAGGGGTACTTTGGCCCCAAAAATGCAGCTATAATGTTCAACATGTAGTCACTATTAACCATTAATAACCTTTTGAACCCGTATTTAGTGACATACACAATTATCTATGTCACCATCTTCATGTGTCAGATAGCCTTTTGATCTTAGACCTCTAAGATGCTCAATAAGTGCATGATTTACACTATTTTTTCAGCAGTTCTAATCTTGTGTCAATTTTGATAGCAGTGTGGCGTACGTGCATATGGCAATGAAGTATATGACCTTATAATTTGCCCTACAAAGGTAACTCGTCGTCTAAGTTGTATTCATATAAGTGTTGTTACACAATTTACCTGAGGAAAAACAATTAAGAGCTATCACTACTACTGTTAAATATGAGATTATAAAGATAAAGCATGAGACGATTTTTAGTAGGCAAATAGACGCATCTACTTCTACTAAATTATTTTCCCACGTATCTTATATATACATAAATATTAGCCCCTCTGCCCCAGAGTAGGAAAATAGACGCATATACTTGAACTAAATTATTTTCCCTCGTATCTTAAACATATACATGAATGTTAGCCCCTCTGCGACAGAAGAGTTGTTTCTCGACAGTCAACAACTAATAAAATCGTCTTGTCACGAACCATTATATTTACTGTTCTATCAGGTAGACTCCAACGGAAGCTTGGCTTTCAGCCAACCTCTACCAAATTTTAAACACTGTCATGGTAACGTCCTAGCAAACATACACACTAGAGGAGTATACTGACTTCAACCATGACTTTAATAGAATTACTCTTTGATTGTGTTGTGGTGAACAGATTTAGAATCCTCACAAGAATTGCTGGATTGAAGATAACCAGGCTATAGGTGCACAAGTAACACTTAAACTAGGTCTGGGGACGTATAAACGTTTATACGTCCCTGCTTCTACACAGCGAACGCCACGCACGCGAGCGCGCATTTTCGTGTTAGCATGACTGAATGCATAACTGAATGCATGACTGACTGAATGCATGTATGCATGCATGCATGTATGTATGTATGTATGTATGTGTGTATGTATGTATGTATGTATGTATGTATGTATGTATGTATGTATGTATGTATGTATGTACGTACGTACGCACGCACGCACGCACGCATGCACGCTGATAGAGGAGAGAGAGAGAGAGAGAGAGAGAGAGAGAGAGAGAGAGAGAGGGAGGGAGGGAGGGAGGGAGGGAGAGAGACAGACAGAGAGACAGACACAGAGAGAGAGAGAGAGATAGAGAGAGAGAGGGGGGAGAGTGGTGAAGACAACCAGACAGACAGCAGACATACAAACAAACAGACAGACAGACAGACAGACAGACAGACAGACAGGCAGACAGATAGACAGATAGATATATAGATAGATAGATAGCGAGTAGAGAGGGGCAGACACTTACGTTTGCATTTGGTAAAATGCGATATGAATACCTTGAATGAAAACTACCATATCCCAAATTATTAATACTCAGTAACTTCCCATACCTTAACTTTTACTCGTCCCAAGATGTTACTGATGATTGAATGGAACATTGTGGAGTATTTATATCATGCAATCTATGCTTCAAATGTTCATGACAAAAACAATTACACTCGATCGTTATAATGTTGGGTTCTTATATAGAGCTTTCCCACACGCTTTACAATTATTACCCCTGGCTCGGATCAGAACGCCACAACGGCCCTTTAGTCTTCCTCAATTCCCCGTGGAGCATACAATCAATTGCAACCATTTAACCTACAACATTTAACCTGCAACCTACACCCTACCAGGTCCCCAATTATATAGCTGGGTTGAGGCACAGTTGTGGTTCAAATCTTTACCAAGGACTTTAGCCACTCAGAAACAAACAGCAGGCAGCAACAGGGCTCGAACCTGCAACCTGTAGATTCCAAACTGGTCACGCTAACCACCCATCATGACTCTGATGACCTGACATTTGTTTATTGACACTTTGACCCCATTCAGTCAGTTTAGATAAAATCACACATACTAAACTATGGCAGATTCGATGAAGATGATTTGCGTTGACGATTTTGAGGAATATGCTAAACAACATCTGCCCTTTAGATCATGGACATATTACAGTTCAGGTGCAGATTCTGAAGATACACTTAGAAGCAATAGGATTGCGTATGCAGGGTAAGTGGTTCCACGTATCTCCAAAAGGTATTAACGTCAAGGGTGTCCAACCGTGAATGTTTGTAAAGCGATACGCCAAAAGGACACGTATTATTTCTTAGATTGCCGTTTTCCTAAGAAAAAATCACATGAATCATGCTAATACAAATGTGGAAGTTAGATAAAACAATACCGGCCAAGATTCGCCCTAAATAGTACTCTTAACTTTGAAAATACGACAATTTTCATAGCTTGTTGTCTGGTACAAACTTCTCTGTATACAGATATGCATTATGTAAAACCTGGTGACATACAGCTATTGATAATAGTCTGCTGATTGTCGAAGGGAGCTATGGCCTATGACGTTAAATACATTAATTTTATTTTCATGAACTGTTAGGTATGCAAATGTGCATTATGCAAATCCTATTGACATATAGCTATTAATAACAGTCTGATGACTGGCTAAGAAAGTGAGTCATGGCCTATAAGGCAAATGACCTCCAAATGATCTCCTGACATGGTGCATGACGTGATGATGAATATGTTAATTTGTATACAGAGGAATTATTACGGACTTCTTTTTCAGTGTCCCCTTTGTGTTCTTTCCATAGAGGTAGGAGAATTGTATTCAATTTAAAACGTTATCATATCTAGACTCTAGACAAGGAGAACAACAATCTATGAAATACTACACGCCCCTATGTGATATGCTTCCCATGCCATATTGAGTTCCTCAGATTCCGCTTTTGACACGTTCACTTGTAGGATAACGTGCACGCAGGCAATACATTAATTGCTAATTCCGAGCCTGATTTCCCCTGCCCCCCCCCCTGTAATTACTGAATTAAGGATCTCTTATCAATCAATCAAAATAAACGCGCCATTCCTCTTCCACAGAGTCGCTTTAAGAATGGGTGCTTCAAATTTTAAAATGCAAGTGCCTCAAAATGCTGGTGATATCTTTACCAAATTTAAGAATTCATGTTTACCAGTTCGTGACAATTATGTATTCGTCAGTCGGATCCGGAAAACGGAAGTTCAAAATAGTTTAGATTGACACGTGCACATCATTTCATACATTATATAGATATGTCCTTAAACCACGTGTGTTAAGAGACGTTTCAACAATAGATATGTCCACAACAATGCTTGGTTCTAAGGTTGATGCTCCAATCTGCATAGCACCAACAGCATTTCATGGTTTGGCACATCCTGATGCAGAAACAGCTACAGCTAATGGTGAGAATTCAATCGATACTAATTATTACTAGTAATATTTAGTTGCCATTAATATTTCATTACTGTTAGCTTATTTATTCTGTAGTTAAAACTTCTACTGGATATGAATATAGAGTTGATCAGCATTGAAGAGAAAAGTGATGCAGATAAAGGCACGACATTGGGTCATGTCCGAACAATTAATATGAACTACAAGGGGCGTCAATGTTTCACTGTTACTCCGCAGCACAGTTACATTGCAATAGCAATCTTCATCACAGTTTTACTATGGAACGTTTTGTTTCATTTCTTTTCAGCTGCTTCAGACATGAATACAATAATGATTATGAGTTCGGTATCCAACAAATCTATGGAACAGATTGCTGCAGAAACACCCACTGGAACGAAGTGGATAGACATATATGTATGGCCTGATCGGGAAGTTACTAAAGATGTGGTGAAACGGGCTGAAAGGGCAGGATTTAAAGCTATCGTTGTTACGGTTGATATCTCACAGCTGGGCGTTAGAAGGAGATCAGAACGTATTGGGGGACTTTCACAACTGGTTGATTTCAGATTGCAAAACCTGGAAAGGTATTTCTTAAAGGTAATAATATGCATTCGTTTTAGAATGTGCTATTTACATTGCATTATCAAGGCTAGTATAGGATTATTACGACAAGTACTTATGTTGTGTGCACAATAAATAATTAATAGAATTAAAAACTATGCTAACGCAAAAAAAGTAACCACTTTTGATACACAACGTATATCATTGTCTATAGGTTTACATGTACTTAAAATTTTGAACAAATAACTTGAAAAAGTGCAAAACAAAATTGTGAATAATTTCTTGTTTGCAACTCAATAAATTATAAATGAAATTCTTTGTTATCGTATGTACAATGACATACTTTTAGTTTTTGGAAAATATTAAGCTGCAATGAAGGACTGTATTTTTGTTAAAGTAGCAAAATAGAATACACTTGTTATAAAACAACGTATTATTTACATTATATACACACACACACACACACACACACACACACACACACACACACACACACACACACACACACACATATATATATATATATATATATATTTGGTAATACTGGAACTCTTCCTTGGTTGTAACTCAGAGTTTCACGCATTGTGCGATCATCAGACAACTGTTTTCAACTCTCTGGGTGTGCTGTTTATATAGAGTGCAGACAATAGAAATATCATGGCTATTGCCTGTGTAGGTGGGTTGTGTTTTGTGTTTGGAGGTGTTGGTTGTTATTGTGTGAGTTATTGGGTGCGGACAAGTAGGTGTTGGCGGGTTGTTACATGTTTGCCTTTGATGTTCCGTTAGTTAACGGGTTTAGTTTAGGTGATAGATGCTCTATTGAAGTTGGACAAATAAAACTTATTCTCGTGTCGGCATTTGGATATCAACTCAGTTCTTTTGTTTAGTGTGGAGTTTTTGTCTGCTTTAATAATGGTTAGTTTTTCGGTTAAACACAGGTTGCATCGTTTTGTTTTATTGGTTTATGCTTGGGTTGTCTTGCTGATCGACCAGGATACGGAAAAAGGCTTGTTGTTTCTTTTCAGTTTCCAAATGTGTTTTGATAGTTCTGTGCTGTTTTCGTGTTTTTTCATGTTTGAATGACTGTTTGTGGTTGGCGTATCTCTGTTTGAACTTGTTCTCTGTTAGACCGATATATACTTTTGTTAGTTTTTTTCCGTGGACGGTGGCTTGGTATACGATGTTTTCCGTTTGGCATTCGCCGTTTAAAGGGCAGGTGTCTTTCTGTCTGCAATAACATGGTTTTTGGGTGGGTTTAGTTTCGCTGTTGGAGATGGTGGCATTGTGCGCTTTGATTATGGTAGCCATGTTTGGCATGCAGCTATAACTGACTTTGACATTGTTTCTGTTGAATATTTTGTGTAACTTGGAGTCTGCTGGGAAATGTTTTGCGATTAGGTTGAGGAATCGTTTGCCCACATTGGTGGCTTCATTTTTGCTGTTTACCCAGATGGTGTTTCTATTTCTGTTTTTCTTGTTTTTCTATGGCGGGGTGCTGGTGTACGTGATGTTCTCTTTGTAGCCGCTGGTTTTTAGTGCATTTTGGTATAGTGGGGCTGCCTGGTTGAAGATGTGTTCTTCGGATGATATGTCGGAAATTCTACGGCCGATGGCTGACGACATATTCTTGATGATGCTGGATGGGTGGTTAGACTGTGTGTGTGTGTGTGTGTGTGTGTGTGTGTGTGTGTGTGTGTGTGTGTGTGTGTGTGTGTGTGTGTGTGTGTGTGTGTGTACATGTGGTTGTCGTTGGGTTTTTTGTATGAGTAATATTTACGAGTCCATCGTCCCTATAGAGAACTATGTTTTCTGTACCGTATTTTTGGCTAGCATGAATATTCCTACCAGTTCGCACATTTCGGCCCCGTCGTTGCTTCCCATTGTGACATCAAATGACCCATTACCAATCTTGTTTACCCATGGTTTCGTTTTATCAAAGAGAAGAGATTTCCGCGCATGCATGCTAATTTCTTTGTCTTCATCTGATATGGTGGTGTATTGGCCCGCGAATTTGAGGGATTCTAATAACAAATTTTCGGTTATGGATGAGTAGAAGTCGCATATGTCGAAGCAGGCGAAAGTGTGTTTGTTTTTGTCCTCTAAGTTCTTGAACCATTCGATGACTGGCATAGAATTTTACCATTGGTTGACGGCGACTATATATGTTTTGGAGGATGGTGTCAAGTATTTGTTTGCTAACACTGCCTATTTCGCTTTTTGCAGGGTTGATCGGTCTGCAAGGTAAAATGTGTTCGAAATTGTCTTTATGGTCTTTTAACGTTATAAATGCTTCTGTCTTGGCGAGTATTTCAGTTTCATTATATATTTCTAGCGAATTCAATTTGATTTAATCAATCATAGTATCAAAAGAATGGCAACAAATAAAATTATTGTTATCCGAAACGGCGAATTTCTCTAAAATCGCCTTTATACCCATCACTCACTTTCGTGTACAACGAACGAACACGATATCGTTTATAAGTATATGCAAGCATGTTTACGGTATTACACTACCAGTACTAGTGACAATATAACTACTATGCACGCGCACCGATGAAAGTGATTACTCGTACACATGTACAGGAGCTAATTCAGGCCCAGGCTGATAGCCCCTTAGTGAAAGAATTCATAAGTAAGTTTTTGAATGCTGTAAGACATGACCAGGACAGTAGTTCCAGAATCGATTGTTTAAATCTCTTACTCCTAACACAATTTACAATTATTACAATTATGTATTCACCTTGAGCATTACTGCTCATCAGTAACTAACAAAAAACCAAAAAAAAATATACATGACTGTACACAGGAAAATATATGGAGAATGAAAAAACAAAAACAAAAACCCCAGAAGTATATATATTGCAAATAACACCTTACAGGATTCTTAAATTTCCTGCATGTCTCAAGAATTGTCCTAAGTTATACGTTTGCTTTACATTACGGACAGAGAATAACTGTACAAGTTTGAATACAAATGGTTTCTTCCAATAATATGGTTTAATGTATTTGGAGCGAAGGTCGGTGTAGAAAGGACATTTAAGAACAAAATGGTGCTCATCCCCAATGTCATTGTTACACTTTGGACAATTTCTCAAATTCCTGGCTGTAGCTCCCAACACAACGACAATGTTGAAAGTTTGAACGGCATTGGTTATTTCCCAACATATTAACAACAATGAATTTGTCTGAAGGTACTGCAATAAGCAATACCTGTATTTGGAGCTCTTAGGCTAAGTTGAGGGCCACAATGTTAATTCTCAATCACTAGATGAACACACTCCTGACATTGTCCAGACAGAGGTAAACATCTCCAAAACATGCAATGCATTGATTCAAACCTAACCATATCATATATGTTTGATGTGCCTTTAATTTTAAATTGATCATCAACAAACATGTTCAGCTCACCTCTAAATCCAGGGTATTGATTTGGGTATACGTATTTGACAATTGTAACGCATAGAAAAAGGTACTTAATTTTTAGTTATACATTTCAGTTATCAGGTTCGAAAGATAAATTACCAGATGAGCTAACATTCAGTGACCCGGCCTGTACATGGAAGGATATCACTTGGTTACAGACAATCACCAAACTACCAATAGTCCTGAAAGGTATTCTGACCGTTGAGGACGCTGTGTTGGCAGCCCAGTATGGTGTACAAGGAATTGTTGTATCTAATCATGGTGGTAGACAATTAGATGGTATGCCGGCAACGGTAAATAAATATTCTTAAATGGTATGATAAGCATATTGAAATTTTGTGTTGTATCATTAAAGTGACTTATTCCTAAAGCATTGTTTTACTCGCCTGTTCATACCTACACTAGTATAGACTTATTGCCTGGCTATGATGAGGCATCTGTAGACACCCATAAAGGGCTGCACAGTTGCTACATAACAACACGAGGAACATGTAATGTGACGTGTCAAAGTTCACGAATAATGTCAAGCAATAATCATTGGCTGTGCATGATGGGAGCTACAGGAATCACACTTGGCTGTCCATTCATCACGCTTTGCCTCTTACCTCCAATGTTTAAAATATACAGACACCATTCAAGTGCCTACCCCCACATCGTACATAATAAGGTTTCAAATAAGACAATAACTTTCACTTAACCTTGACCAACATTTTCAAGGTCAAATGTCCGATAATTAATTCCAATGTAATTCCAGCAGTTGAACACACACAGACTCAATTCAAATGTTTAAGCTATACTATTTCCAAAGATAAGTTTCACATTGTACATTACCCTTTGACCTTTCCCACCATTTTCAAGGTCAAATAGAAATGTGCTCAGGACATATTAAACTTACATCTCTGCACCTATCTTAATCAATTTAAGCTTTCAGGCCTGGGACTAATTTCATCTCCAAGGTAAAATAGCACATCATTCAATATTTTTGGAATGTTTAGACCAAGAGACATTACATAGTGTGCCTGCACATTGCTAGAGGTCAACATACTCTTTTGACAGACTTTTGAACTTAACTGTTATCTTCAAGGTCAAATTTAAATATTGATGAATGGTTTCTAAAGTTCAATTTGATAGTGTTCCCATTAAAATTGATGAAAATAGTATTAAAAGGTTAAACCTTCTGAAATCAATTAGCAGCACAATATTTATTGCTGTGTTGAGGGGCCATGTGAAGAAGACTTGTTATGTACATATTCTACTTTGTATTACTTCCATTATTAGTGATGTAAAACCATCAAGAGTAGTCCCATGATGCAAATATTTCCCTAGGTAAAATGGTAACCGAATAGTATCCTCGGTATGCAGATTGAGGTCACTAGGTTTATAGTCAATACCATGTGACACGATGTAAGCCAATCAATGAGCATGGTATGAAGAAGTGTAATATTGATTTCATCAGGTATGATAAAGTGTGAAGAGATGTTTTTTTTTATTTTAGATATGAAATGTGGCGAGATAAACTTCATATAAGAATGTATAGATGGACTAAAACTGTAATCCTCTCCATAGATTGATGTTCTCGCTGACATTGTCCAGGCTGTTGGTGATAAGTTAGAAGTCTACGTAGATGGTGGTATACGACAAGGTACTGATGTATTGAAAGCATTGGCTTTGGGTGCCAGGGCAGTGTTCATTGGTCGACCAGTATTGTATGGATTAACATATAAGGTATGTGGATGATTCAAATTGTAATTGAAATAACCATTAGTTATATCACTAAAGGTTAAAGTAACTTATCCAGCATTTATACGTATTTTTGGTAGTAAAAGTAAATATAAAAAACATTCAGATTAAATATCAACCATCCTTTCACTTGAACTATTAGGATTATAGAAATTAACTTAGGATACAATTATGTATATTTTTGTTTGTTTGTTTGTTTGTTTGTTTGTTTGTTTGTTTGTTTGTTTACTGTATTAACATAATTTATCGGGGCAAAATATTTCATAATGCTTAGTTTTCTATGCTATGTATTTTATGGTACATGAGAGAATATTTTAGTTAAAACACTTTGGAAGCATTATGAATGAATTAATATTTATTTAGCTTTTCCTTTAGATAAAATGTTATGTCAATACTTTAACACTGTATCATTTTATTGTCCGTATTACCATTATCATCCAGGGTGCTGAAGGGGTTAAACAAGTTCTTCAAATTCTTAGAGATGAACTAAGTACTGCTATGGCATTATCAGGTGGGTGAATTCGAAAGTATTGTGCAGTTTACTAATCCTGCAAAATAAGTATTTGAATATTTGATGGCAAACACACCATTTCTAAATGAGTGTATTCTCATATTGCACATAAAATTCCAGTTTATTAATCATAATATGAAGAGCGATCGTTAAGTTATCATTTGGAAATGTTATGGTATTCATCTCTAGAGAAACCACATGCTTTAGCTACACGTGCAGTTCAACTCTAGTCAACATAATAAGTCCTGAAGATAAATATCATTCAATCATTTGCAACTGTACAGCGAATGTATGAATATTGATATTCTGCTGTCATTTTATTTTGTTCAGGATGTACCCGAATTTCTGACATCACGCCATCACTTGTCAAGAAGAAACCCTTGTTATCGAAACTGTAGTACCAATGTGAATCAATACGGTAAAGGAGTGATATCTCAAGAATCAGCTGATGGAATGTACACTATTGACTTCACATTGTATGAAACAATATTGAATATTCATATCCAACAAGATCTGAAATAAAAAGGTTGCTGCTATATGAACAAACGTGTGTTATAATGTATTGCTGTCATTTGTGTATGAGTCATGTGTGATTCGTTTTGGTCTTTTAACATTCAGCAAATATCAATGCCTCTAATACGTTTTAGACAGCTAAACTAAACATGACCAGAGGTGAAATTAAGTTGAATGCCTTCCATAAGGGCAAACTTTTAGATTGTTATCCATTTTTGCATAGAGAAATTATGGCATGACTTACCACACAGTTTCAAAACTGACAGAATTTCAATTATAATTGAGAATGAATTAGTGACGAGACCGCATACATTTAGCTTGGTAAATTATCCAGCAAGATCGCCCATATATATGGTTTGATATATAGTTTTTGACAAAATTTAAATGGATATATGATGCATATACAGATAAACTTGGACATCCTCATTTACTTTTGAAATATTTCTCATCCATATTGTGTAATGAACACAAATTTTGTACTGACAGTATACAATACAAATATCAACGTAATTGCCCTGTAAGAGTCGGTGATTTATTTATGTCTCGATTGCATATACATTCACATCTATATGATACCAATGGCATGTTATTGTGCAGCGCAATTTGAAACAGATGTTACATATTACCAACAATTCTTCTTTAGAAAATACGGAGTTCACATTTTGATAATTAATAGTACTTAAAATTTATCCCAAGAAGATAATGTAATATTAAAATTGGCATGGCATGGCATTATATCCTAAAAGCTAATTCCAATCCTAAATCTTATTGATATCATTTCATGATTAATCGTTCAATCCATGGTAATTCATTTCCAATGTTTTGCTAGAATATGACACACTCACTGACTGGGTGCACTAAAATCTGGGTTATTTGTATACTTTCGTGTGTTGTACATTACATTGTACTTTCCAAAAACGTGTGCAAAAGAACAACACAAATAATAAAAATATAACAACAAAAACACTGTAAAACAATTAGGTCCTGAATAAGATGTGACGAATACACTGTTAGTTGCATACAATACATAAGAACATATCATGAAATAGGTGCAGGTAATCCAGTATATCATATCAGATTTTTGGTACAAACACAAACTTTCATAGTATAACTTTATTTATAATAAAACCATTAACACCTCATATCATGTAATATCCTTTCTGATAAATACCTCTAATATTAACCGAATTTGCTTGCTGAATATCTGTAAAATAAAATGTATGCGAAGTCTCCAATCAGTACTTTTTTAATTCACTAACTATGTAACATCTTCAGTCACTGTGCAGTACTTAAACCATTATATTGCTTATATATTAGTTCATAATAAACTTGAAAACAATTACTAAATAGTGTACATTCCATCAGCTAACCTGTAAGGCGGTTAGACATTTACAAGTATCTCTCTCTCTCTCTCTCTCTCTCTCTCTCTCTCTCTCTCTCTCTCTCTCTCTCTCTCTCTCTCTCTCTCTCTCTCTCTCTCTCTCTCTCTCTCTCTCTCCTTTGATTTTCTTATAATAGTTAATTCAGAAATATTTTTATGTAACAAAAGAGAGACATTTTACTAACTAAATATGGAAGTCTTTGTAGTCGTCGACAATTACAATTATTTACAAATGGAGATCAATGAATCCAATCAAATAAACTACAATCTAATTTGTGACCATCATTAATAAAACAGTGTATAAGCAACATCAGTATCATAATGTGTATGTTCTTTTTCCCGTATCGATCATCATTTCTTAAGATTTGAAAGATATTAGTCATACGTAAGTACCACAAAATAGCACAATGTGCAAGAGATAACTCAATTGTGTTAATTAATCATGATGTTCAAGTTCACGGTAATAAGTCAAGGTCATAGAGGGATATAGCTTTCACTCAATGATAGAGGACACTTCAATGAATAGTTTTTGTTTAGTCATTTGAATTCATACAAAAAGATGGCTGTCACTGTCTTTAAGGTCAGACCATAGTATATTTAATATATGATGTTCACACATTTCACAAATATTACATCATAAAATTCAACGCTTGCAAGATCACGTAGATAGCTCATAGTATAGTTCCTGCTTATGCAGAGCAGTCATTTTAAAATGATTTTCCTTTCAGCAAATCCATTGGATAATTTCAGAGCAATTTCGACAAATTTCCAAACTGCATTGCTTGAAAAATGTAAATGATACCATATGTTGAGAAAAACGTAACTTGTTATGAAATACATGACTTACAATGAGATTTAAATTCTCTGAAGCTGTCAAGTCCTATTTTACATTTGCTATCTTTTGACACTGTGTAAAGTTAGCTGATTAATTACAGTAAGTTTAAACATAAATGAAAATGATGTGTTATATGCCAGTTTTCGGCCGGGAAAGAGCTAAATATTTTATAGATTACAGACAGACAGACAGACAGACAGACAGACAGACAGACAGATAGATAGATAGATAGATAGATATAGAGATCGATCAGACAGACATACAGACAGACAGACGGACAGACGGACGGACGGACGGACGGACGGACGGACGGACGGACGGACAGACAGACAGACAGACAGACAGACAGACAGACAGACAGACAGACAGACAGACAGACAGACAGACAGACAGACAGACAGACAGACTAGCTACATAACCGATCATCTAACTTACTAACTCACTACTCATATAGATGACTCAACCCACTTAAGCTTGTTCGGCCATGCCCAGTAAGGGTTAATGACGAATTTAAGACTAAACTTACCACCAACAGTCTGTCTTACACCTTCAACGAATGGATCAGCCACCTATCACATGAAATCAACGAATGTTATGATTATGGGAATGAAACAGTGATTTTAATACCTAATAAGTTAAATAAGTTCATTCAGCAAGTATGAATCACGTACCTATCACATTTAACTACTCTGCAATTTCACTAAATGTGAGGGGAGTCATGTTGAAAAAAAAGAATAATTCGCCACTCGCCAAACAGATGAAATCAAACAATGTATGTATGTATGTATGTATGTATGTATGTATGTATGTATGTGTGTGTGTGTGTGTGTGTGTGTGTGTGTGTGTGTGCGTGCGTGCGTGCGTGCGTATGTATGTATGTATGTATGTATAACTGGGTGCACACATTATATAACGCTTGTTCGTGTAAGTTCTAGTCTTATTAAAAATACACCAGGAGAGAGAGAGAGAGAGAGAGAGAGAGAGAGAGAGAGAGAGAGAGAGAGAGAGAGAGAGAGAGAGAGAGAGAGAGAGAGAGAGAGAGAGAGAGAGAGAGAGAGAGAGAGAGAGAGAGAGAGAGAGAGAGAGAGAGAGACGCAGACAGTTACGTTTGTATTTGGTATCATGCGATATGAATAAGATGAATGAAAACTACCATATCCATAATTATTAATGCCCAGCTACTTCCCTTACCTTAACTCTTACTCGTCCCAAACTGTTATTGATTTAATATTTGATGAATCAATAGAACATTGTGGAGTATTTATATCATGCAGTCCATGCTTGAAATATTCGTAACAAAAACATTTACACTCGATCTTATCTGATGACCTGACATTTGTCTAATGACACATAGTGATACTTTGACCCCATTCAGTGAAGTTAGATAAAATCACACACACCAAACCATGGCAGATTCGAAGCAGATGATTTGCGTTGACGATTTTGAGGAATATGCTAAACAACATCTGCCCTATAGATCATGGGCATTTTACAGTTCTGGTGCAGGTTCTGAAGATACACTTAAAAGCAATCGGATAGCATATGCAGGGTAAGTGGTTCCACGTATCTCCAAAGGGTATCGACGTCCAGGGTGTCCAACTGTGCATGTTTCGACAATGATACGCCAAAGGGATACGTATTATTGCTTAGATTGCCGTTTTTCTCAGACAACATCACAGTCACGAATCATGCTACTACAAATGTAGAAGTTAGATAAATCAAAATTGGCCCTAAATAGTACTATTAACCCTGGAAATACGACAATTTTCATAGATTGTTGTCTGGTACAAACTCCTCTGTATGCAAATATGCATTATGTAAAACCTGGTGACATATCGCTATTAATAACAGTCTGCTGAATGGGGGCGATGGCCTATGACGTAAATGACCTCCAGCCTAAAAGTGGCATGGTGATGAATATGTTAATTTGCATACAGAGGAGTTACTACAGACCCCTTGTGTTCTTTCCGTAGGGTTAGAGGAAAGGTATTCAAGTCAAAACGTTGTCCTATTTAGACTCGTCAAGGAAAACAACAATCTAAGAAATATTATACGCCCCTACGTGATACGTTACCCATATTAGTTCCTCAGATTCCGCGTCTGACATGCACACTTGTCTATGTTAACGTACACATAGGCAATGCATTCATTTACGAAACCTCATTCCGGTTAGGGTTAGGATTAGATATTATGATAAAGTTTAAAGTTTAAAATTTATTTATTTTCTAAAGCGCCTTTTCTATTTATTAATATTCAAAAGCGCTGTACATAAAATAGATTTAAAAGCGTGGTAAAACAATATAATAAAGCTAAAAACAACAAATTGGTTACAATAATTAAAAAAAGGCTAAACTGACTACTTAGTAAAAGACACGTGGTAATACATCAATACAGTCTATAATATTGTTTAAACAGATGTATCAGCCTATATCAATCAGATTGCTGCTGAAAACCATGTAATGAATTGTGATATGGAGAAAGGAGTCGGTCTCAAATATGCAAAACAAGAACAGTTGGGTAAAATACTAAGGAATAATATTGTGGAGATGTTGACATCGCCCTTGACATATCAGGAGTGTGCCAATCAAATATCTGGGATTTGAATAGTGGCATTTATCTCAGCCAATGAGATCCAAATACAGGTGTTTATTAATGCAGCGCCTTCACACACATATCCACATGGTTGTAGTGGGAAATAACCAATGCTTTTAAAACTTTCAACATGGTGACAGCGGTGGCAGTCTTTACCATTGATTCTGAGACTTATGTCCTTTTATATATCTTACAGCATTTAACTCACGTGTTGAGCTACTTTAATATGATGTGGGTAATGTTTTAAAGAAAGAAAGTTGAGGGAGGGCCAACCTATAGTACGACAAAGTCTGGGGAAGGCCATATTTTAGGCAACGGGACGAGCCTGATTTCCCCCGGTGGATTTCCCCTGACCTTCCCCCTTGTAGTTACTGAAGGCTCTCTTATCAATCAATCAAAATAAATACCCCAATCCTCATCAATATATCCACTTTAAAAATGGGTGCTTCAAATTTCAAAATACAAGTGCCTCATAATGCTGGTGATATCTTTACCAAATTTAAGAATTCATGTTTACGATTTCGTGACAAATATATATTCGACAGTCATCTCCGTAGAACGGAAGTTCAAATAGTTTCCATTGACACGTACGTGTGCATCATGTCATACATTCTGTAGATATGTCCTGCAACCACGTGTGTTAAGAGACGTTTCAAAGAGAGATATGTCCACGACAATACTTGGTTCTAAAGTTGATGCACCAATCTGTATAGCACCAACAGCATTTCATTATTTGGCACATCCTGATGCAGAAACAGCAACAGCTGCTGGTGAGAATTCAATCGATACTAACTATTAGTAGAAATATTTAGTTGTTATTCATATTTCATTACTGTTAGCTTATTTGTTTTGTGGAAGTTAAAACATATACTGGATATGAATATAGTGTTGAAAAGTGATGCAGATGAAGGCACGACATTTGGGTCATGTATGAAAAATGAATATGAAATACAAGGGGCGTGAATGTTTCACTGTTACTCACTCCGAGGCACAGTTACATTAAAATAGCAATCTTCTTCATCACAGTTTTACTATGGAACTTTTTGTTTCATTTCTTTTCAGCTGCTTCTGACATGAATACAATAATGATTATGAGTTCGGTATCATACAACTCTATGGAACATATTTCTGCAGAAACACCCACTGGAACGAAATGGATGGACATATATCTATGGCCTGATCGGGAAGTTACTAAAGATGTGGTGAAACGGGCTGAAAAGGCGGGATTTAAAGCTATCGTTGTTACGGTTGATATCTCACAGCTAGGCGTTAAAAGGCGATTAGAACGTATTGGGGGACTTTCACAACTAGTTGATTTCAGATTGCAAAACCTGGAAAGGTATTTCTTAAAGGTAATAATATGCATTCATTTTAGAATGTGTTATGATCATTGTATAATCAAGGCTAGTATACGTATAGGATTATTACCATCAGTACTTTTGTTGTGTGCGTTATGTACATTTAACAATAATGACATTGAAACTGAGAATACTATCAAAGGAACAATAAATAATTTATCTGTAGAATTTACATTAATGCAAAAAAATTAACCTCATTTGATACCCAACGTATATCATTGTCTATAACTTATAAGTTTACTTGCATACAATCTTGAACAAATAACATGAAAATGGAAAAACCAAATTTGACTAATTTCTTTATTGTAACTCACTAAATTATTGTTAAAAAATTTGTTATCCAACACTCCCAACGCAACGACCACGTTGAAAGTTTGAACGACGTCGACGTTGGATTTGGAGCTCTTTTTTTGCATATTCAGTTCACCTGTAACTCCAGTGTATTGATTTGGGTGGACGTATTTGAATATCGTAACGCATAGAAAAAGGTACTCAATATCTAGTTATATATTACAGTTATCAGGTTCGGAAGATAAATTACCAGATGAGCTTACATTCAGTGACCCGGCCTGTACGTGGAAGGATATCACTTGGTTACAGACAATCACCAAACTACCAATAGTCCTGAAAGGTATTCTGACCGTAGAGGACGCTGTACTTGCAGCCCAGTATGGTATACAAGGAATTGTTGTATCTAATCATGGTGGCAGACAATTAGATGGTGTGCCAGCAACGGTAAATAAATATTCTTAAATGGTATGATAAGCATATCAAAATTTTGTGTTGTATCATTATTAAAGTGACTTATTCCTAAAGCATTGTTTTACTCTCCTGGTCATACCTACACTAGTATAGACGTGTTGCCTGGCTATGATGAGGCATCAGTAGACATCCATAAAGGGCTGCACAGTTGCTACATAACAACACGAGGGGCATGCAATGTGACGTGTCAAAGTTCACGAATGTTGTCAAGCAATAATTATTAGCTCTGCATGATGGGATTCACCACTCTTTGTCTCTTACCTCCAAACGTTTAAAATATACAGACACCGTTAAAGTGACTACCCCACATTATTCATAATAAGATTTATAATAAAACAATGACTCTCACTTAACCTTGGCTAACATTTTGTAGGTCAAATATCCAATAATTTCTTTCCACCGTAATTCCAGCAGTTGAACACACACACACACACACTCAATTCAAATGTTACTCTATGCTATTTTCAAAGATAAGCTTCACATTGTACATAACCCTTTGACCTTTTCCATAATCTTCAAGGTCAAATAGAAATGTGCTCAGGACATAACTTATATTTCTGCATCTATTTTAATCAATGTAAGCTTTCAAGCATGGGACTAATTTCATCTCCAAGGTCAAATAGCCCATCATTCAATAATTTTTGAATTTTTAGACTAAGAGACATTACATAGTGTACGTGCAAATTGCTAGAGGTAAACATAATCTTTTGACAGTCTTCTTACATTAACTGTTATCTCCAAGGTCAAATTTAAATTTTGAAGAATAGTTTCTAAAGTTCAATTTTATAGGGTTCCCATTAAAATTGTTGAAAATAGTATTAAAAGGTTAAACTTTCTGATAAGATTGTAAGACAGTATGTCTGACATCAATTAGCAGCACACTATTGATTACTGTGTTGATGGTCCATGTGTCCGAAAGCAGATTACTTGTTATGTAAATATTGTGGTTTGTATTACTTCCATTATCAGTGATGTAAAACCATCAAGAGTAGTCCAATGTTGCAAATATACCCCTAGGTAAAATGGTAACCGAATAGTATCCTCTGTATGCAGATTGAGGTCACTGGGTTTATAGTCCATACCATATGACACGATGTAAGCCAATCAATGAGCACCGTATGAACAAGTGTAATATTGATTTCATCAGATGTGATAAACTGTGATGCAATTTCTTTTATTTTAGACATGGAATGTGGTGAGATAACTACATATAAGAATGTATAAATGGACTAAAACTATAATTCTCTCCATAGATCGATGTTCTTGCTGACATTGTCCAGGCTGTTGGAGATAAGTTAGAAGTCTACGTAGATGGCGGTATACGACAAGGTACTGATGTATTGAAAGCATTGGCTTTGGGTGCCAGGGCAGTGTTGATTGGTCGACCAGTATTGTATGGATTAACATATAAGGTATGTGGATGATTCAAATTGTAATTGAAAGAACCCTTAGTTATAACAGTATTGGTTAAAATAACTCATCTAGCATTTATACGTATGTTTGGTAGTAAAAAGTAAAGATAAAAAACATTCAGATTAAATATCAACTGTCCTTTCACTTGAACAATTAGGATTATAGAAATTAACATAGGATACAAATATGTATATTTCTGTTTCTTTAGGAATTTTACCATATTAACATAATACATCCGGGCAAAATATTTAATAACTGTTAGTTTTCTATGATATAATATTTTATGGTACATGAGAACAATATTTTACTTAAAACACTTTGGAAACAAAGGATGTATTAATATTTTTTATCTTTTCCTTAGAGATAAAATGTTATGTCAATACTTTAACACTGTATCATTTTATTGCCCGTCTTACCATTATCATCCAGGGTGCTGAAGGGGTTAAACACGTTCTTCAAATCCTTAGAGATGAACTAAGTACTGCTATGGCATTATCAGGTGGGTAAATTTGAATGTATTACGTGTTTTTAGTAATCCTAAAAACAATACGTATCCGAATATCTGTTGACAAATATACCAATTCATTTACGAGCGCATGTTGCTCATGTTGCACATCAAATTAAACTCTATTTAATTGTCATGACTGTAATATGAACAGCGATTGTTACGTTATCATTTGGAAATGTGCTTCAGCTACACGTGCGGTTCAACCCTAGTCAACAGAATAAGTCCTGAAAACAAATATAAATCAATAATTTACAACTGTACAGCGAATGTGTGAATATTGATATTCTGCTGTCATTTTATTTTCTATAGGATGCACCCAAATTTCTGACATCACGCCATCACTTGTCAAGAAGAACCCCTTGTTATCGAAACTGTAGTACCAATGTGAATCAATATGGCAAAGGAGTGATATCTCAAGAGTTAGCTGGTGGAAGTTACACTATTCACTTCACATTGCATAAAACAATATTGAATATTCATATATCAAACAAGATTATAAATCAGAAATAAAAAATGAACACTACCGCTATATGAGCAAACGTGTTATAATGTATGGCTGTCATTTGTGTATCAGTCATGTGTGATTCGTTTTGGTCACTTAACATTCAGCAATATCATTTTACAAAATTTTAGAAAGCTAAACTAAACATGACCAGAGATGTAAACTGAATGCATTTCCGTAAGGACAAGCTTTTAGACTGCTATTCATTCACTCCTTTTTGCAAGGAACAATTCTGGCATGACTTACCACACAGTTTCAAAACTGAAAGATTTTCAATTATAACTGAGAATGAAATAGTGAAGAGACCGTATAAATTTATCTTGCCAGATTCTCCAGCAAGATCACCCACAGATGTGGTCTGATTTGTCGTTTTTGAGAAAATCTAATTGGGCAATCTTGCTGGAAAGTTGGATACTTGATGCATTCACAGATTAACTTGGTCATCCACATTCCCTTTTTAAATATTTCTTATCCATACATTGTGTAATGAACACAACTTTCATACTAACAGCATTAATACAAATATCAACTTAATTGCCCTGTACGAGTAATGATTTATTTATATCTCGATTGCATATACATTCACATCTTTATAATGCCAAAGCCATGTGTCTATGCAGCGCAATTTGAAACAGACTGATGTTACATATTACAAACAATTCTTCTTTATAAAATACACAGTTTATATTTTGATAAAATGAGGGAAATACGAATTTGGGATTACACGTCTAAGTGAATATTAATCAAACGGAGAGAAATGTGATACATGTTAATATTGACAAGAAATAATTGATGTACTTTGAGCAAATATGTGGATTGAAATAAATCTTTTGCCATCTTCACTTGCTTGTTTGGTGTTGTTTGATACTTCCCGCAGTGCCTCCCATAGCCGATTCGAAATCGACCATAAATGGTCTGACATTCTTCTCTGAAAGGAGTGAATTAATCCCCTTGATAACTGCCTTGTAGTCTGAAGCACTTTTTACAGACATCAGTGCAAAGCATAAAGGCACCTGTGGAGGTAAATGATAACAAATTAACATGCATCATTATTGTTTGATACATTGTATCCATTATGCTTACTACATGTATATGTTCTGGAATCCAAGATTTTACCCATTACCACCCCCATATATTCAAATTAGGCCTTTGTCTTTGCTTACAAATATTTTTTTCTTTGTTTTTTTTTGCTTAACAGTATGTTTTTCCTATAGATGTCATGAAGTAATAAAGTGTTTCTTTTGTATGCCATAATCATTTATAGCATTCATATCATTTGAAAAGTATATGATGCAGTATGTGATGGCTCTCAAATAATCATTCTTTTAACAGTGTTAACAGTACAAAGCAAGTACGTAGATATGACTAGAGTATAAACTTAGATATGTTATAAAACTTGTCTAGATACTTGTTAATACTTTAATTACATATATATGTAATGCAATTAATGTTAATGTGAAACAAATATATTAATTTCTCTACTTGTTATGTCTCGCCATCCTTTTAATGGAAACAGTGGATGTTGAGTAGTTGGGTGAATGATTCTTTCACAAGTTAAAAGTACCATCAATGTACCACTGTTTACACTTGGACAAGTAATTCAGTTGCTCTTCACTAGCAAATATCACATGTCGTTTTCCAGCACTATTCTTCAGCACGTCTTTCTGCAGGAAACCTATGACGAACAATATGAACATTGATGTTTCAGTGATAATGTTTACCATGTCTCTGAACACCTTGTACTTATAGAATGGCTACTATTTTCTTCCATACTTATTTAAAATGAACACTATCAGTTCATGTATAAAAGTCTGTGCCCAAATTATAACTCTCTAGCTTTTGCCTTCATGTGTATTAGTATTTTGCTGTGAAAACAATCCAAACCTAATCTATGTTAATTACCTTCTGCCTCAAGTCTGCTAGTTGTTGAGGGCGCATCTTCCGGCTCAGTCGGTTGGCTTAAAGTTTTAATGCGCTAATCCTTGGCAATGATGGTGATGGTCTCTTTGGGTCAACCTTAGTCTTAAATATATCCTCTACAATATTGCCGGCTGACTCAAACACATTCTCCGTTGCCTTTGCCTTAATGCTTGCTACAACATCTGCCACCATGAGTTGTCCTGGTTCACCAGGATGAAGATGTTCATGTACACCAGGTTCGAACCGATCTTCACCAAGCTGCCACACGGAAGTCAAACAGTATATATATATGTTTGTTACACCTTGGACATTTGCAAGAAAAAGGGAGAACTTAAATATGGCACATTTCTGTAAAATGACATTTTCTTACAGATCACTGACATTAACACTGTTAATACCAGATGTAAACTGAGCACCTCCCGTAAGGGAACCACAAATTATTAAAATTAAACTAAAAAAAACTATGGTATAGACAAATTTGTTTGCTGAGGAGAACTATGAACTTGGTATACACCATGATAATTTTTATTTCTGAACGATGTGTACGTGTGAACCATGCTTAACCTCAAATGAATCTTCGAAGAGCATGAAGTGAACTGTAAGTTCACGTAATGCGTTCGATCCGGTAACGAAGCTGAAAAAAAAGGTTTCAGTTTGAGTGAGATCATAGGATTGATTTGTAACTAAACCACTCTTTTGTGTTACATTGTTGTTGTTGTTGTTGTTGTTGTTGTTGTTGTTGTTGTTGTTGTATGTATGTATGTATGTATGTATGTATGTATGTAAATGCAGTAAATACATATGTTAACAAAAGATATACGAAATGCAGGAAATCGAAAATAGAGATTATATTAAATAAAAGTTTTTGAGCAACTTTCGCTCAAAGGTTTCGATTTTCTTTGAACATATTTTTTTTAATGAGTAGAAATGTATACCTCTCTCTCTTATAGAACCAGGTCTAGGTTCCCATGATGTGAATTTATCATTACACACAGTAAGAAACAAACCACGCGCCGTCTAAGTGGATACTTGTTACCTGTCGTGGTAAGGGGACGAGTGGAGGTGGGAACATTTTTTGTTAATGCATGTCGTCGCTGAGCTGCGTCTGGTATCCACGGACTGCTGGGATACCCTTCTCGCAAACTTCCCTCGGTGGCTCTCGCAGGTTTTTCCCTCTGAGGGGCTAGACTGCACGTACACGTGAAAATTAAATTAAAAAGAGAATTAGAAAAAGATGCAGCTCAGTTTTACGCACGGTTTTCGAGTACGGACAAAGTTAACATTGTTATTGGCCGTTACCAGATACTGCAAAAGAAACCAGAAATAGATCGTTTGCTTTAGTAGTTACTGAAATAAGTTTTATTCATTTCAAAAAGTCTAGAATTTGGCTCAAAGCTATGTCGGATGTTTTAAAACCGAGAGTTGCAGGTACAAGTAAATGAGGTAATGTATATCTACAATAAATGTAATGCTTTTATTGGAATGTGTGCTTACCATCCACGTCGTAAGAAATTGGTTGACGTGTGCGTTCGTCAAGTACATAGTTGTGACGACCCAACAAATGGAGAAGTCTCTTTATTTCAGAAGTAGATAAACTCTTGACGTCAATAGCAACTTTTAAACAAACGACATTTAATGTGAATATTGACTTAAACAAGGCATAATGTTTTACTTGTCTGCGGTTGCAACAGTTCGAACTCGGAACTCTGCAGGATTATCGCGTCGTCAAGACTATACGCAATGACAATGCGCTTGTCCCGTTGGAAGTACAAGTGCTGTCATGTATTTCTGTTGTAGATAGAATAAGGAGAGTCTATCGGCAGAGAAATATTTTTCCATGTGGTAACAAGACATCTTCGACCATGGGTTCGTGATAGCTGCAAATATGGACCTTCATCGGCTTTTATGAAGCCTTTGCTCTCCCTTTAGTACAACCACGATGGCTGTAAATATTAAGATCACTAATAAACACTAATATTATTTACATCTATGGTACGACGTACGATAGTTTTCATGTACCAGATACTGGACACGTGGTAAAGTCGTTTTATAGAAACCTCCTTGCATTGGAGAGCTTTGACATGAATGAATGGAATCTGTAAAACAAGTTCCAAAATACAAGCGAGAGCAGTTCATTGTTGAAGTTGAGCCCATTGCCTTCTATGTTATGAACTTTTGTTACTGTGTAATGGTAATTAGTAGGATAAGTGTTAGCACGTCACCGAAATGTGTGAAAAGCCTAGATAGGGAATGTTTATACTTTGGTGATCGGCGTTAATGTTCAACCACAAGTTCTCCACCTCCAAAAGGTACAGCCAATCATATAAAATAGGGTGCCAGCGCACCGGGAGTTCCGACAAAGGAAATCTTTCACACTTTAGGCCACCAAAGACAGACAGACAGACGTGCGTTCTGCCAGATTAGCCTTTTCCTGGTCCGTGATGATGAATTGCAACCATAACATTGTGAACATGCATATTATTTGCTCAGACAACCCCCAAGATCCCCATCGTATGTCCCCATTAAAAGTTACAAACACACAAAATCCATCTCGAATTTTTACCGACGACCATTTTGTAGCTGTTTGTGAAAGTGTATTAAAATAGGTATATATCATATCCCAAGGTGTTTAATTTCTCTGGCCGACCCAGTGTGTATTTTCTCTATGTCATGAAATCTGCTGATGCGGATATATTTGTCTGTGTACTGTTACTAGCCTACGTAATACAGTCGCAAGTAGTCAAGTTTGATAAATACCAGCTTTTAATTTTGTAAAAGTGTAACATGTTTTCGACCGAACGCAGGCGATGTCACCCTCCCGGGTCACCCTATCCGACGTATACCGGTTCAAAGAAGTTTAAGCCAAGCCTTACACGTCGGACTATGAAGCGGATAAGCCGAGCGGTTCACCGACGTAAACAACGGTTGCTACTGCCGGTTCTCTTCCGGTCGAGGCGTACACATCGTTGAACCGCTGATCAACCGGTGTTGAACCGGAAGCTTAAACGCCAGTTTTCATGCAGTTTAGATAAAATCACACATACTAAACCATGGCAGATTCGAAGAAGATGATTTGCGTTGACGATTTTGAGGAATATGCTAAACAACATCTGCCCTATAGATCATGGACATATTACAGTTCAGGTGCAGATTCTGAAGATACACTTAGAAGCAATAGGATTGCATATGAAAGGTAAGTGGATTCATGTATCTCCAAAGGGTATTGACGTCTAGGGTGTCCAAACGTGAATGTTTGTACAGTATTATTGCTTAGATTGCCGATTTCCTAAGAAAACATCACATGAATCATACTAATACAAATGTGGAAGTTAGATAAAACAATACCGGCCAAGATTCACCCTAAATAGTACTCTTAACTTTGAAAATACGACAATTTTCATAGATTGTTGTCTGGTACAAACTCCTCTGTATGCAAATATGCATTATGTAGAACCTGGTGACATATAGCTATTGATAACAGTCTGGTGATTGTCGAAGGGAGCTATGGCCTATGACATAAACGACCTCTAAATGACCTCCTGACATGGTACATGTGATGATGTGTATGTTAACCCTTTGGACCCTGAGCCCCTGAGAGGGTATAAATTGGGTTCAAGTATCGTGTAACATAACCCCTGGTGTCCAAACTGACCAAGGATGACCCAAAAAACTATATATTTATGGAATCTATATATATCACACTTTCCAAAAATATGCAAAGTTTGGTCATGTGACCTCATTAAATATTCAAAATGGCCGCCAAACCAGTAAAGTTATGAAATATTTTTCACATTTTTATAATTTGTATTGGTGAAAGTACAAAATTCTCAGTTTTTTTATAGCATTTTAGACCTCAATGTTACCAGCCTGTGGAATAATATAGAAATATTACATTATATGTAAAGATTTATGTATGAAATTTTGAATTTCACCCCGGTAAACATGTGGTAACTCGTTATTTTTGCATGCAATTCAAGGAGTGGAAGTACTATATTGCAGGATTGTTTGAGTCTGACCATGTTTTACCATACATAACCAAGTATTTTTGGATACATACAAAGACAGTGGTCCTAAAAATATGCAAATTTTGGTCATGTGACCTCATTAAATATTCAAAATGGCTGCCATTACAGTCAATTCGTATTGGTGAAACCTGAAACATTCATTTTTCATTGCACTTTGTTGTTCAGTGTCATAAGCATGCAGACTTATATACAAATATTTTATAATATGTAAATATTTTGGCACCAAATCTTTGTTTTTAGTCATCATGTACAGGGTAAACATATGATATATCTGTGACATGATGCAAAAAATGTAAATGCATGTATCATATTACAATACAAGTGTGATTGAGTCCAAACTGGCCAAGTGTCATCTGGTATAACCACATATTTGTGGAATCAAAATGCAACACGGATCCCAAAAATATGCAAATTTTTGTCTAATGACATCATTAAATATTCAAAATGGCCTCCAATACACAAATTTTGCAGGTGGACATAAGACATTCTTGACTTTTCATATCATTCTATTGCTCATTATCACATGGTTGTGCCTTAGCATGCAAATATACAACAACAAACAATATCTATAACATAAAAATGATCTTTAATATTCATCAAGTGCTGAATGTAGGTGGACCGTGGTAAATGTGAAACGTCAACCCAGAATTCAAAAAGGAGGAGTATCATATCACTAGGGCCTTAGGCCCCAGGCCCTCAGTCGAATGTGATTTCTCTTTCTCTAATATTACTATACACTTTTCAACTCAGTGTGACACAGAGGACCCAAAAATAAATAATTTGGTCACATAACTTCACTGCTCTTTCAAACAAAGCTGACAGTCTCTAACTGATATCAACAATATTTTCGGTTGTGTTCATCAGAAGTGTTGACGATTGAACTTATGATGGGCAACACATGTAACAATAAACTTACATGAATTTAAAATAAAAAAGTATTTTACAATGTACATGTGCTACTGTTGATCTCGTTGGCATGTATCACATTGTGGTATCTGAACTATCCAGATGCATACATAAACGTACATTGCTTCATTTGTGAACTACATATAAAACTGTAAAACCAAGTTGATACTGGAAGATAATAAACAACAAGACACTAACAACATCTTGTATGATGCCCTCAAATAAACTAGGGATACAGCATACAAATGTTAGAATTTGAGCTACAAATAACTATACAACACTATTTGCAATATAAATATGTAGATGATAAAATAAGGTACAAATCATACACTAATATTGTCATGAATATGAGTGCATGTAGGTTTTTTCCATCTTGAGAATATACATGTAATACCACTGCCAATGTTCATTCTTATTTCTTGAGTGTGTAAGGAGTTGAAGCTCACTGTTCAATCAAGTAATGCCTCTTGCTGGTACACTCTGTTGGGTATGAAAATTGTCCATACACAGCTCATCATCAGTATTGAATAGATCCTTCAAAATATCAATGTCAATAGGTGCAGGCTTATCCCAGGTTTATTGTATTCTTTTCCTGAAATTCAATAACAAGAATGACAAGGTTTATTATTCTCAATATTTCTTTTGTATGTTGACTCTGGCTGATGTCAAAATTGCAAATCATACAATGCACTAACAACAAAACACTTGAACTGAAAATAAAAATTGCAATGAGGAAAAAATGAAAATAAGTTTCATTGTACAGTAGAATGCCCACATATTTGTATGCATGTCTACATTTTTCACAATTTTTCAACATTGCTAAGGTTCAAACATACTCTTTAGAACAAGAAATGAACTATGTATCTTGCTATTATTTCAATGAAAGATGTACATAAATGTCCACCTCTGAGATACACTTCACAAATAACATTACATAAGCAGATGACTTATCTCAATAGTTCAATAGTTTATGTAAATACTCATGAAATTCAGTTGAACACTTGTCAAGAAAAGTTACAATTTGTTTATATAATTTATTATACATTTACTTTCAACAACAAAAACATCAAAAATAGCCTAGAAACTTCCCCATCTTGCTGTGGATCTGTGCGTAATGGTCGCGTTCTCGCCATTTTTAAAAACTCGAACAATTTGTGCCCAAAATTCATGTAAAAATCACGGTTTTCTTGGGTCAAACACGGTCAAACGTACATACTGTAACGGAATGGGTGTATATACAGAGTAATTATTACGGACTTCTTTTTCAGTGTCCCCTTTGTGTTCTTTCCATAGAGGTAGGAGAAATGTATTCAAGTCAAAACGTTATCATATCTAGACTCTAGACAAGGAAAACAACAATCTATGAAATACTACACACCCCTATGTGATACGCTTCCCATATTGAGTTCCTCAGATTCCGCTTTTGACACGTTCACTTGTAGGATAATTGCTGATTCCGAGCCTGATTTCCCCTGGCCCTCCCATTGTACAATATCTTACCCACAACTCTCTCTGATTGGTATGCTTGGAGGTTCCTTATTTTATAACTTTTTCAATAATCCATACTTTTCAACATTTTAAGCATAGTAATTAAGTTTAATTAATAAGAAAAAGAACGCTTAGGAATCAAAAATAAAGTTCTACATTTTGTATAAAAATGAACTAACAACTAAATTAAGCATGTGCTGTGAATAAAACACTTTTCACTGTCAAAGTGTCAATAACTTGGGTAGTCAGTGTGTATGATGAGTTTAGTATGTAAATTTCTTTTGTCATACATATTCAAATAAATCTATATCTTTGGCAAAGTCATAACAGGTGCATATATTTTCCTTAGTTTTGTCGCAAATATTCTGCATGTCTTTCAAGAAATTCTGCTGACAAATTCCTAAAATTGCTACTCCTTCTACAATAAATCACTGATACCAGAACCGATGAAAATGGGTATTCAGAAACTCATCAGTGGCAATTCTACGCTTGCCAATTGGAAAAAATGTTTTTACAAAACCCTATACACTGGTGAGATTTGTCTGACTTCAAGGAGATGATGTCAAACACTACAAATCAGAGAGAGTTGTGGGTAAAATGTTGTACAGTGCCTCCCCTTGTAATTACTGAATTAAGGATCTCTTATCAATCAATCAAAATAAATGCGCCACTCCTCTTCCACAGAGTCGCTTTAAGAATGGGTGCTTCAAATTTCAAAATACAAGTGCCTCAAAATGCTGGTGATATCTTTACCAAATTTAAGAATTCATGTTTACCAGTTCGTGACAATTATGTATTCGTCAGTCGTATCCGGAAAACGGAAGTTCAAAATAGTTTAGATTGACACGTGCGCATCATTTCATACATTATGTAGATATGTCCTTAAACCACGTGTGTTAAGAGACGTTTCAACAATAGATATGTCCACGACAATACTTGGTTCTAAAGTTGATTCACCAATCTGTATAGCACCAACAGCATTTCATGGTTTGGCACATCCTGATGCAGAATCAGCAACAGCTACTGGTGAGACTTCATTTGATACTAATTATTACTAGAAATTTGTTAGTTGCTATTCATATTTCATTACTGTTAGCTTATTTATTTTGTCATCTACTGGATATGATTATAGTGTTGATCAGCATTTAAGAGAAAAGTGATGCAGATAAAGGCACGACATTTGGGACATGTCCGGACAATTAATATGAAATACATGTACAAGGGGCGTGAATGATGCACTGTTACTCCGAGGCACAGTTACATTAAAATAGCAATCTTCTTCGTCACAGTTTTACTATGGAACTTTTTGTTTCATTTCTTTTCAGCTGCTTCAGACATGAATACAATAATGATTATGAGTTCGGCATCCAACAAATCTATGGAACATATTGCTACTGAAACACCCACTGGAACGAAGTGGATGGACATATATTTATGGCCTGATCGGGAAGTTACTAAAGATGTGGTGAAACGGGTTGAAAAGGCGGGATTTAAAGCTATCGTTGTTACGGTTGATATCTCACAGCTGGGCGTTAGAAGGAGATTAGAACGTATTGGGGGACTTTCACAACTGGTTGATATCAGATTGCGAAACCTGGAAAGGTATTTCTTAAAGGTAATAATATGCATTCATTTTAAAATGTGTTATGATCATTGTATGATCAAGGCTAGTATAGGGTTATTACCATCAGTATTTTTGTTGTGTGCGTTGTGTACAGTAAAGAATAGATACATAAAAATGAGAATACTATCAAAGGCACAATAAATAATTAATCTTTAGAATTAAAAACTACATTAATGCAAACAATTAACATCTTTTGATACCCAACGTACATCATTGTCTATAAGTTTACTTGCATACAATCTTGAACAAATAACATGAACATTGAAAAATCAAATTTGACTAATTTCTTTATTGTAACTCACTAAATTATTTAAAAAAATGTTTGTTACCGTATGTACAATCATGACATACTGCTATAGGTTTTTGAAAAATATTAAGTTCCAATGAAGGACTATCTTATTTCAAGTACCAAAAATAATAAACTTGTTTCATTGATCAAACATGTTGTTAAACAACATATTACTTATATATATATATATGTTAAACAACATATTACTTATATATATATAAGTAATATATAACATTATATATTATATATATATATATATATATATATATATATATATATATATATATATATATATATATAGTTTTGATAGTTTTGATAGTTCTGGAACTCTTTCTTGGTTTTTTCACGCATACTGCGATCATCAGACAACTGATTTCTACTCTCTGGGTGTGCTGTTTATAGAGAGTGCAGACAATAGAAATATCATCAATATTGTCTATGTGTTGATGGGTTGGTGCTGTGTGTGTGAAGGTGTTGGTTGTCATTGTGTGAGATATTGGGTGCGGACAAGTAGGTGTTGGCGGGTTGTTTCATGTCGGGCTTTGGTGTTCCAAAGATGCTCTATTGAAGTTGGACAAATAAAACTTATTCTCGTGTCGGCATTTAGATATCAACTCAGTTCTTTTGTTTAGTGTGGAGTTTTTGTCTGCTTTAATAATGGATAGTTTTTCGGTTAAACACAGGTTGCATCGTTTTGTTTTATTGGTGTACGCTTGGGCTGTCTTACTGATGGACCAGGATACGGAAAAAGGCTCGTTGTTTCTTTTCAGTTTCCAAATGTGTTTTTGATAGTTCTGTGCTGTTTTCGTGTTTTTCATGTTTGAATGACTGTTTGTGGTTGGCGTATCTCTATTTGAAGTTGTTCTCTATTAGACCGATATATACTTTTGTTGGTTTTTTTTCCATGGACGGTGGCTTGGTATACGATGTTTTCCGTTTGGCATTCGCCGTTCAAAGGGCAGGTGTCTTTCTGTCTGCAATTACATGGTTTTTGAGTGGGTTTAGTTTCGCTGTTGGAGATGGTGGAGTTGTGCGCTTTGATTATGGTTGCCATGTTTGGCATGCAGCTATAAGTGACTTTTACACTGTTTCTGTTGAATATTTTGTGTAACTTAGAGTCTGCTAGGAAGTGTTTTGTGATTAGGTTGAGGAATCGTTTGCTTTCATTGGCGGCTACGTGTTTGCTATATGGTGGGTTGGGATTCTATACAATCACTCACTTTCGAGTACAACGAACGAACATGTTATCGTTTACAAGTGTATTACATGCACGTATGCAAAAAAATAAATTTCGGTATCACACTGCCTGTACTAGTGGCAATACAAATACTGTGCACTCGCTCTGGTGAAAGTAATCACTCGTACACATGTGTAAATTTGCTAATCCAGGCCTGGGCTAATGCATACAATATGACCTTCCTCCATTCCGTAGTCCCAAAATAGTGACCAATTTCTTTCTTCTAAAATATCGCCTTCCCTGTACTGAAATAATTCATAAAGGACTTACTCCCAACGCAACGACCACGTTGAAAGTTTGAACGACATTGGTTATTTCCCAACAGCAATGAATTTGTATGAAGATACTGCATTTAATCAATACTTGTATTTGGATCTCTTAGGCTAAGTTGAGGGCCACAATGTTTATTCCCAATCACTAGATGGACACGCTCCCGACATTGTCCGGACAGAGGTAAACATCTCCAAAACATGCAATGCATTGATTCAAACTAAATTGTTAGCCTCACCTATATGTTTGATGTGCTTGTACTTTTAAATTGATGAACAAACAGATTTTTGCATATTCAGTTCACCTGTAACTCCAGGGTATTGATTTGGGTAGACGTATTTGAATATCGTAACGCATAGAAAAAGGTACTCAATATCTAGTTATATATTTCAGTTATCAGGTTCGGAAGATAAATTACCAGATGAGCTTACATTCAGTGATCCAGCCTGTACGTGGAAGGATATCACTTGGTTACAGACAATCACCAAACTACCAATAGTCTTGAAAGGTATTCTGGCCGTTGAGGACGCTGTGTTGGCAGCCCAATATGGTGTACAAGGAATTGTTGTATCTAATCATGGTGGCAGACAATTAGATGGTGTGCCAGCAACGGTAAATAAATATTCTTAAATGGTATGATAAACATGTTAAAATTTTGTGTTGTATCATTATTAAATTTAAAGTGACTTATTCCTAAAGTATTGTTTTACTCTCCTGGTCATACCTTCACTAGTATAGACTTATTGCCTGGCTATGATGAAGCATCAGTAGACATCCATAAAGGGTTGCACAGTTGCTACATAACAACTCGAGGGGTAATGTGACGTGTCAAAGTTCACGAATAATGTCATACAATAATCATTCGCTGTGCATGGTGGGAGCTACAGGAATGACACTTGTCCATTCATCACGCTTTGCCTCTTACCTCCAAACGTTTAAAATATACAGACACCATTAAAGTGCCCATCCCACATTGTTCATAATAAGCTTTCTCATAAGACAATAATTCCCACTTAACCTTGACCAATATTTCCAAGGTCAAATGTCCGATAATTAATTCCAATGTAATTCCAGCAGTTGAACACACACAGACTCAATTCAAATGTTTACGCTATACTATTTAGATAAGTTTCACATTGTATATTACCCTTTGACCTTTACCACCATCTTCAAGGTCAAATAGAAATGTGCTCAGGACATAACTTACATCTCTGCACCTATTTTAATCAATGTAAGCTTTCAAGCATGGGACTAATTTCATCTCCAAGGTCAAATAGCACATCATTCAATAATTTTGGAATGTTTAGACCAAGAGACATTACATAGTGTGCCTGCACATTGCTAGAGGTCAACATACTTTTTTGACAGACTTCTTAACATAACTCTTATCTTCAAGGTCAAGTTAAATTTTAAAGAATAGTTTCTAAAGTTCAATTTGATAGGGTTCCCATTAAAATTGATGAAAATAGTATTAAAAGGTTAAACCTTCAGAAATCAATTAGCAGCAAAATATTTATTGTTGTGTTGAGGGACCATGTGTTCGAACGCAGAAGACTTGTTATGTACATATTCTGGTTTGTATTACTTCCATTATCAGTGATGTAAAACCATCAAGATTAGTCCCATCATGCAAATGTTTCCCTGGGTAAAATGGTAACCGAATAGTATCCTCGGTATGCAGATTGAGGTCACTGGGTTCATATTCCATACCATGTGACACGATGTAAGCCAATGAATGAGCATTGTATGAACATGTGTAATATTGATTTCATCAGATGGGATAAACTGTGAAGAAATTTCTTTTATTTTAGACATGGAATGTGGTGAGATAAACTACATATAAGAATGTATAAATGGACTAAAACTGTAATCCTCTCCATAGATTGATGTTCTCGCTGACATTGTCCAGGCTGTTGGAGATAAATTAGAAGTCTACATAGATGGCGGTATACGACAAGGTACTGATGTTTTGAAAGCATTGGCTTTGGGTGCCAGGGCAGTGTTGATTGGTCGACCAGTATTGTATGGATTAACATATAAGGTATGTGGATGATTCAAAGTGTAATTGAAATAACCTTTAGTTATAACAATATGGTTAAAATAACTTATCTAGCATTTATACGTATTTTTGGTAGTACAAGTAAAGATAAAAAACATTCAGATTAAATATCAACTGTCCTTTCATTTGAACTATTGGGATGATAGAAATTATATGTATATTTTTGTTTGTTTATGAACTTTACTTTATTAACATAATATATCAAAATATTTCATAACGGTTAGTTTTCTATGCTATGTATTTTATGGTACATGAGAGAATATTTTAATTAAAACACTTTTGAAGCATTAGAGATGAATTAATATTTATTTAGCTTTTCCTTAGAGATAAAATGTTACGTCAATAATTTAACACTGTATCATTTTATTGCCCGTCTTACCATTATCATCCAGGGTGCTGAAGGGGTTAAACACGTTCTTCAAATCCTTAGAGATGAACTAAGTACTGCTATGGCATTATCAGGTGGGTAAATTTGAATGTATTATGTTTTTGTTAGTAATCCAAAAAATAATAAGTATCCGAATATCTGTTGACAAATATACCAATTCATTTACGAGCGCATGTTGCTCATGATGCACATCGAACACTAGTTAATTGACTGTAATATGAACAGCGATCGTTACGTTATCATTTGGAAATGTGATGGTATTTATCTCTAGAGAAGCCACATGCTTTAGCTACACGTGCGGTTCAACCCTAGTCAACATAATAGGTCCTGAAAACAAATATAAATCAATAATTTACAACTGTACAGCAACTGTACAGCGAATGTGTGAATATTGATATTCTGCTGTCATTTAATTTTCTTTAGGATGCACCCAAATTTCTGACATCACGTCATCACTTGTCAAGAAGAAACCTGTTTCATCGAAACTGTAATTACCAATGTGAATAAATATGGCAAAAGAGTGATATTTCAAGAGTCAGCTGATGAAATGTACGCTATTCACTTCACATTGATTAAAACAATATTGAATATCATACCAAACAAGATTATAAGTTCTGAAAATAAAGAAATTATCATTGCCGCTACATGAGCAATTATGTGTCATAATGTATGGCTGTCATTTGTGTACGAGTCATATGTGATTCGTTTTTGGTGTTTTAACATTCAGCAATATCAATGCTTCTAATACATTTTAGAAATCTAAACTAAACATGACCAGAGGTGTAATTAAACTGGATGCTTTCCATAAGGGCAGACTTTTAGATTGTTATCCATTTTTGCAAAGAGAAATTATGGCATGAGTTTCCACCAAGTTTCAAAACTGAAAGATTTTCAATTATAATTGAGAATGAATTAGTGAAGAGACCGTATATATTTATCTTGGCAAATTCTCCAGCAAGATCCCCCACAGATGTGGTCTGATTTTTCGTTTCTGAGAAAATGAAATTTGGCAATCTTGCTGGAAAGTTGGATATTTGATGCATTCACAGATTAACTTGGACATTCACATTTCCCTTTTAAATATTTCTCATCCAAACATTGTGTAATGAACACATCTTTCATAATGACTTCATAAAATACAAATATCAACGCAATTGCCCTGTAAGTAATGATTTATTCATGTCTGGATTGCATATACATTCACACCTTTATAATGCCAAAGGCATGCGTCTATGCAGCGCAATTTGAAACAGAGTGATGTTACATATTACAAACAATTCTTCTTTAGAAAATACACAGTTCATATTTTGATAATGAATGGTAGTTAAACTTTATCCAAAAAGAAAATAATTAAAATTAAAATTGGCATGACATGGCATAATATCCTAAAAGCTAATTCCAATAATCAAACGTGTTGATGTCATTTCATGATTAACTGTGTAATCCATGGTAATTCCTGGGTACGTAATCTTTAACACTTCCAATGTTTTGCTAGAATATTTAACACACTGGCTGAGAGCACTAAAATATGGGTTATTTGTACACTTTCTTGTGTTGTACACTATACTATACATTTCAAAAATATGTGTGTAATACAAAAAGTAATAAAAACACAACAACAAAAACACTGTGAAACTATTATGTCCTTTATAAGATATGAGGGATACACTGTTAGTTGCAATATCTAAGAACATGTCAAATGAAAATTAATTTGTGCAGGTAATCCAGTATATCACATCAAACCTTTGGTCCAAACAAAAACACAAACTTGATTGATTGAAATGTACTCATATTAAAAGCACTAACATATTTTATGATATAATCTCCTTTATGATAAATGCATATAATATTAAGCGATTTTACTTGCAGCATGATTATCTGTAAATATAACAAATATAGACGAAGTCTTCAATCAGTACTTTTTAATGTTGCAAATCGTTTGATTATGTAACATCTTCAGTCACAGTATATTTATTGATTATACGTGAGTTCATAATGAACTTTACAACAATTACAAAAGTGTATGCTTAGTCATTTTCCATCATAAAAGATTCAAGTAGTCAAGTACAATTTTGTGGAATTGATTTTGGTACAGCTCTTTCCAAGATGGATACCATTAAAAATACTAGTAATTATACAGTTGTCTGTGCTACAAACGTATTTAGATAAGATTATACTATGTATACAATTGCTTTAAATGTACTTCTATTTGACTAACTCGTAGTTACCTCCATGGTTACAGCTAATATCACAAATTAATGTTTGATGTAATATGAAATTGTGCAATGATTACATATCGTTGTGGGTAGCAATTTATTGATCTCTTGGGATACGTTGATAAAAGCTGACATAAAATGGAGAACACAAACACTTTCTTTTCCTTCACACCCTGTTACCTTATAGTCCTAATGTCCATTACATCGATCAGGAATGACAACTATCTAAGTTGAAATTTATTTGCATTCAAACATTCTTTCTTGAATTACAATTTGGAATCCATAACCTGTAAGACTGTCAAAAGAGACATTTTATAAACTAAATCATAGAAGTCTTTGTATACGTAGTCGTTGACAATTACAATTATTTACAAATGGAGATCAATGAATCCAATCAAATAAATTAAAATCTAATTTGTGACCATCATTAATTAAATACGCAACAGCAGTATCATAATGTGTATGTTCTTTTTCCCGTATCGATCATCATTCTTAAGATTTGAAAGATATTGGTCATACTTAAGTACCACAAATAGTACAATGTGCAAATAATAAGCTATATGCCTCTATGACCTTGACTTATTACCGTTAATCAATCCTGGTGTTCAGATTCATGGTAATAAGTCAAGGTCATAGAGGCATATAGCTTTCATTCAACGATGGCGCAATGCTTGAAGAGAGGAAGATAATGACACCTAAATACTGAACTATCGTCGGGCTTTTACACAGGTTTCTTCAGTTCTAATTGGGTGATGATATTATCGTATACAAGATCATTCTGCTCAAATTTCACACCACTCAAATTTACATCCTTCGCTTTCAATGGTTCGTAGACATTTTCTTTAGCTCCTTCCAACGTTGCGTAACCAGCATCGACGTCCTTGATGTCTTCATACACAGCTTTTCCAAGTTGCAGTAATTCGTACTCGTTCTGGTTCACCCCTTCTACTGTTGTGTAACCATTGTCGGCAGCCTTTCCATCATCGATATCTCTGTCAAGTTTCTTATTGTTATCTTCTTTCGTTTTTGCATCATCTATGTCCTCGTAATATCCTGCATTATTGTTAGAACAATCAGTATCTTTCTTACTCTTTGGGATTTTCTTTCTGTGTGTAACCACGACAACAATAACCGCAATTACAGCAATAAGGACCACTGCAGCCACCACTGCAACTATAACAGTCACCAGGGGGAATCCATCACCTTCTGGTTCAAGACCTAAAACATGATATAAAAAGGTCGGGCTACACAATGATAATTTATTCCCGCGGGCACAGCATTTTAAACGTTTGAAAATTAGATTACATTATAAAATTCAACACCAGCAAGATCATATTATAGTTCCTGCTAATGCAGAGCGGTTAATTTAAAATGATTTTCCTTTCAACAAATCCATAGGATAATTTCAGAGCGATTTCGACAAATTTCCAAAGGGTATTACTTGAAAAATGTAAATGATACCATATGTTGAGAAAAACGTAACTTGTTATGAAATACTTGACTTACAATGAGATTTAAATTATCTGAAGCTACCAAGTCCTAATGTACATTTGCTATCTTTTGACACTGTGTAAAGTTAGCTGATTAATTACAGTAAGTATAAACATAAATGAAAATGATGTGTTATATGCCAGTTTTCGGCCGGGAAAGAGCCAAATATTTTCGAGTTTACATTGTTGGATACCCTGATATTCTACTGGTACATACATTTTGATGTTTTACGTAACTAGCCAAAACTGTTCATGCATTAAATCTGTAAATTATAATGAACGAACAAAAAATTATGGTTGTTAGAAAATATAAGGATAAACTGAGTGACTACCTGCCTGTCTATCAATCAATCCACCATCTATCGAACCGTCTAACTATTCAATGAACTGCAATTGACTGACTACCAAATTGATAAAATAAATACACTCAGTTAGTAAGTTGGTTGGTTGGTTTAATAGTTAGTTAGTTAGTTACTTGGTTAGTTGGTTGATTAATTAGTTCGTTTGTTCGTTAGAGACGGGAAGTTAGATGTAGGGAAGCCCGCGGGATGGATGGATGGATGGGTAGGTGGGTAGGTGGGTAGGTAGGTAGGTAGGTAGGTAGGTAGGTAGGTAGGTAGATAGATAGATAGATAGATAGATAGATAGATAGATAGATAGATAGATAGATAGATAGATAGATAGATAGATAGATAGATAGATAGATAGATAGATAGATAGATAGATAGATAGATCAGACAGACAGACAGACAGACAGACAGACAGACAGACAGACAGACAGACAGACAGACAGACAGACAGACAGACAGATGACTGGCTGGCTGCATAACCGATCATCTAAATTACTAACTCACTACTCGTATAGATTACTCAACACACTCACGCTTGTACGGCCATGCCCACTCGGGGTTAATGACGAATTCGAAGTAAAGATTGGACTTACCACCAACATTCTGTCTTACACCTTCAGCGAATGGATCAATCATCTATCACATGAAATCAACGAATGTCATGATTATGGGAATGAAACAGTGATTTTAATACATAATAAGTTAAATAAGCTCATTTAGCAAAGAATGAATCACGTACCTATCATATTTAAAGAATTTGCAACTTCACAAATTGTGAGGGGAGTCATGTTGACAAAGAATTAATAATTCGTCAATCAGATGTAATCAAACACTAGAATTATGAGACTATTAACTCAACATTGATTGAACCTTTCTACTTTGGCGGAGTCACTTCAACAATGAATGAACACATTCACTATTATTACTATTACCGTGTTGACTGAACAGGTTGTAGTTTACCACTAAAAGCCGGCCCTCTATAGGGTTTTCCGTGAGGACGCCCTCAACGGGGAGAGGAGACGACTATAAGCTGACCTATGCTACTGATTCCAGAACAGACGTGTATAATATGGTAGAACAACGTACTAATAATTCCATATCAACGCAGCCACACATTATCAGCTATCAAGTTCTGCCTGACGTAAGTCAAACCAGGTAGGGCAATAATAGTCCATGTAGCCTAGCTAGCAACACACATTGCTCTATTCCTGAAGAAGGCTTTTCCGTGTAAAGCCGAAACATTAAAGATTCTACTTAATCCTACGTGAATCCCGTGTCTTGTTCATTATCAAACTCTATAATAGTCGTTGATAATTACTACAACTGTAAGTATGTAAATCATTTGATTGTTGACGTCACCAGACAAACAATAGGCCAATCTCTTAGCACGTGAGTCCCATAGAGAAATAGAAAGACAGACATACAGACAGACAGACAGACAGACAGACAGATACACACACAGACAGTCTGCCGGACAGACATCTGTGCCTTTCTGTCTGTCTGTCTGTCTGTCTGTCTGTCTGTCTGTCTGTCTGTCTGTCTGTCTGTCTGTCTGTCTGTCTGACTGACTGACTGACTGACTGACTGACTGACTGACTGATTGACTGATCATGACTGTCTGCTTATTTCTCTGTCGCTTCATGTCTGAGACCCTACACATGTTTTATTTTTTTCTTTTCATTTGTCTTTCTATGTTTCTAGCTAATATTCTTATATCAATATTTTACTTATTTTAAGAGCACTTCATCTTTTTTTTATCTGCGAAGGTGTGATTGAATAAATAATGCTTTCTAATTGTATGCATGGCTAAGGTAATGTGTAATATTTGTTCAGTTAAATAATACCTTTGTAATTATTATTATGATGTTAACGTATTTTACCATAACCATCATTATCAAAATACTGCTATACTGAAACATTCATCGTTGAGTATAATCCTGTTTGTTAAAATGAAATGTGGTTTGGGTTCAATGATATGCAAATTACTATACAAATATGTCGTTTCCATGTATAGATAGAGACAAGGTCGCTTGAGCTGACTGAGATTGAATTCTGTTTGCTCCAGACATAGCAGTTAGTCACCCATCAGGTTCAGAATTGGGAAAACATTTTTCGTAATTACGAAGCCGACACCCGTTTCAGGAATTTAATTTGATTATTTATGCACAGTAGGATGAATTTATTGAAAATAAACAACCCCCTAGCATAGAACCGTTTATGTTTTGTTTTTGTTTTTACTATTTGATGCACATTTGAAGGAACTAACTATGTACTACTGTTACGTTGATGAATACGATACCTTGTAAAATTAAAGGTAGTGTGGGAGTTAGTCAAATCAAACTCTCATACAAGTTTCTAATACACTGAGGATTGTTCTTGGTCCGCTAGCCGGGAATAAGCTCACACTGAGATCGATAGTTTGGCTTGCCAGAATCACGGCTTTCATTCCAGTCTCCAGGTCTCTTTCTCCTCTCTAACGTATCTTCAAATCACTAACTGGAGACTGAAATCTTTTATCCTTATTGATACTCTTGGATAACAATACAATCCTACGATTCTAAATTTAACATATCACGTCATATTAACTTGCTGACGCTTCAATCACACCCGGTACAAACTGTTACTTCTCATAAATCTACCAATATGTTTTTCCAATTACATAATCGTGTGCATCCGTGCCATGCTCCTATTTGTACGATCACTTGGACACTAGCCATTATCGCCAAAATTGTGTAAAATTGAGACGCAATTCCTAACGATATTTTGATCAGTCGTAACACTACTACTACTTAGTGCACCATATGTGCAATGGTAACTTATATACCCTACCTGGAATTCTTTCACTGTTTGTAACATAGCATTATTTGTGACAGTGATGGTGTACACATAGCCATTGTCATGGTTACCAGTACTGGCAGTAGGTACAGTCACTTTGCTGGCGTCAAGTTCAATAGTGTAGTCCCTGCTATAACACTCATAGTCCTTAGGTATACAGCCACAGTTTGGACGACTACATTCACTGGGCTGTAAAACATGAAATATGACAATTAATATTCAACGATGGGGAATTCACGATTTGGAATTATTTGAACTTTGAGAAACTGACCATTTTTACATTCCCAACATCTTGAGGAGCATGTAATTAATAATACCACAAACCGAACATATTTGAATCCTTCATCTTACTCTCACCGATGACCTACTGTATTTTGTACTATTCGCACTCGTACGTTATATGGGACCCATATAATTTATATATCTCTAACAGGGTAGTCAGTCAATCACACATACATTGCAGCAGCGAACTGAGCACTGAAATATAAATGTGCAGTATTAGCAAGCACATGCACATATAACCATTTCACCTTGACACACAGAGTCAGGCAGGCATGCGAGAAGATCCAAAATTCAGAAGTATCAAGTCAATCCTACCTGCGGTTTTCTGACAGCAAGCTGACCCTCACCATGAACTATAGAACGATCTGCCATATCAGCCAGTGTCCAGTGAATGTTGTGTAGACCACTGTGATCATCATATGCATCAAATCCAATTCTGCATGGGCATAATAGGAGTGTCAACTGTATTAGGAAAATGCGTTTTTTACTGAGAAAAACGTAGTATGCTCAGTAAAATACATATATTAGGGAGGATGCAGAAAGTAAGATAAGTAGAGGTTATCTACTTGTCGTTTGCGAGGCTTGGTGTCATTTTAAATATCAAACATGTCTATACAACTATAGACATCAAGTTTGTATTAAAAGAGATTTATGGAATGATGGAAGCAAGGTTGTAACGTCAACGTACCTCAACTCAGCAAGATCTATGACATGCTGGGTAGTACGGCTAGTAGGTACATCTTTCATCAAAGCGATGTTGTGTATTTCAGGGGGTGTTGAATCTACATGTACTAAAATCTCTTCCATATTTGTATTGCCCATCACATCTGTAGCCTTCACCCAAACACGAATAGAATCGCCATCATCACGAGATATGTTGAGGGTCTGCTTTTCAACCTACGTAATTAAATAGATCAAATTAATTAAATCCATCTATTTAATGAAGCAGTAATATAAGTAAACTGGTGGATACATGCATACATACATACATACATACATACATACGCACGCACGCACGCACGCACGCACGCACGCACACACACACACACACACACACACACACACACACACACATACATACATACATACATACATACAGTACAGTACAGTACAGTACAGACGGTAGTCATCCAGGCATTTGGCCTCCCATGGTTGTAGACTTCCACCGTATAACCTGAGCTTAGAACTTACATTGCCTTTCACACAACCACCCTTTTAGTAACACAATAAATACTAACCATGATATCTGTGACATTCTGCCAGTTTCCTGGTGGAGATGTGATATTACGTCCACCCTGATGATCAACTGCATAGTCTGTTTCAAATATAACAATGCCATTAATGTTTGGTATTGCTTCACGTGACCTTGTTGTAGGTGGTTGACCTGTGACCTCTTCATAATTAGCTGATAAAGGTGGTGAGTGGTCTTCAATGGCGTTGAGAAGTTTATGTTGTCTGTGAAATTCATTGTAGAAATGACCTGGCCAACGTAGAAACACCTGTCACAAAGAAAAGTCACCGAATTATGTCAATCAAACTAGCCTTGCTACATTTTACTTTCAAAGAATGTTGAAAAACCATAAAACTAACAACTTCAAATTTCAGTTTTACTTATAAGTGCAGAAGTGGAAAATATGGTTGACAACAGATGCCTTGTCACGAGTCAAAAATGAAATTAGCAACAAAATCTTTATGTTAATAGTATTATTACTTTTCCTGCTGAATGAAGAAAAAATTATTCATTCTAAATCTGTGTAAAATGAGATCAAGGAGAAGGTTTCATTGGTTTTATATATACAATATTAAATGTCTATTATACTTTGTCTTTTATGTTGTCGTTTGTTAACATCTTGCAAAAAAGTCGCCAGATGTATAGTAAAAGTTAACACAAAGAATAACCTTGATGCGAAATAAGGTAAATAGAAGCAATCTCCTAAATCATATTTTAATCAGATTGATTCACTCTATAGTTTCTTTCAAGTGTTTTTAATTCCACATTTAACAATGTATGTTTGCATCAATTTTCCTGTAAGAAAGAATTTTAATCTCAAAACATCAGCCTTCCAAAATGCTTTCATTTGGATCAACAGCATCCATTTCAAACCTTCAGATTTGTATGTTGACTGTGAATTACCTGGGGTCCAGTGCGTATATCATCTTGTACATCAGTTTGCCAAACAAGGCTGGTATTCTTTGCTGCTGACTCAACCCACAATGGATAGTGTCCAGTTGTATCAATTTCAACTTCATTCACATCATCAAAAATCAGGAAACGTCTTGCACGTATGTGGTTCCCAGCAACATCATCGACCGTCAATAAGATACAGTAATCACCTATTGTTTGATAAATGGTAAAGGAGTGTAACCGAATGTAGCTAGAGAGAGAAGTTTGAGCTATAAATTATACCCATATTTACAGTCGATTGAGATTATACATTCTATGACAATCTTGTTGTGATTTATTGTCTTGTCTTTGCACTGCATACTCACAAGTACCTTTTCCAAAATCTACTTTCTTGATCATTGATGTCCAGTCAAGACAATATATTAATCACAAAGAGCATTGCCTTTAAACGATAGGTGGCACCAAAAACAAAACATGACTCAACTGCAGTCATTTCCCTCTAAAAAGAACCACTTACCTGGATCATATAATGTAATTTTAAACTGTGGTGTGGTAGCGTTAACTTTTCTCTTTGCAATAGCTGGTATTGATCTGTATCCTAATTCATCACCATATGCTTGCATCTTATACACTTCATATTCATATCTTAGTATCCCTGACAACGTATCTGACCATCCGGACCACCTTACTGTTATGTCTCCCTAAGTAGACAGAAAGAAATTAATCTTAATGTTGTGCCTCCCTCTGTACATAGAAAGCACACAGTCGTACGGTTTTGTCTCCCTATATGTAGACAGAAAATTAATCTGTTATGTCTCCCTAAGTAGACAGAAAGAGCACAATGTTACGGTTATGTCTCCTTACAAGTGAAATCAAATTGGAAATAACTTGCATGAGTATGGACCCATTCTATTTCTATGGGAGATCTGAGATATTGTATTATCTTATTGGTGATCCCCATTCAATCATCATGAGCTTTGTACACCCATCAGTTTAATACCAAGCAGAGTTCAACTTACATTTTAGTTATTGGTGGTCCCCTATCAATGATTTAAGCTGAACATCCACCAGTTACTGAGCAATGTACAAGTTACATTTTTAGTTATTGGTGGTCCCCTATCAATCATTTGATCTGAACATCCACTAGTTACTGAGCAATGTACAACTTACATTTTTAGTTATTATTGGTCCCCTATCAAGCATTTGATCTGAACATCCACCAGTTACTGAGCAATGTACAGGTGTTTCATAATCCAGTGTGAAGTGTGCAGTATGAGATACTTCCATTCCGGTATAGTAATGTTTAGGGTCAATGGCGACTCCTCCAGATGCATCATCATGATTTTGAATTGTGACGTATCCACCATTCAGAGCTTTGGAGGTCACGTGAAACCTATAGAATAATGATTGTCAACTTACCCTGATGCTCATAAATAAATGTTAATCTTCGGTCTACAACATATATTGCTGCAATTATAGATATATACTATTCAAAGATGTATACTGTATATACTAACAGGGATCGCAGTTTGGCATAACACTATACATGTACTGATTGGCTCAATACTTAATGATACATTACCTGTCACCATGTTGAAAGCTGAACGAGATATCATCATGTTCTTCACAATCATGCACAGCTTGGCAGTATCTTGGCTATATCCAAGGGAACATGCTACATTGCCACTTCCAATTGTGGATCCACCTATAAGTCAATAAACAAAGCATCGATGACCCAGAATTCATCTTATATACACAATAACCTTGTCCCCATGACAACACTATATGTACTCTATCCAAACTCTGATGTCAGCAGATAAAACAGAGCCTGTTTCCTGTACTTGATAGTTGCGTTTAGTTTGATGGTTGTTAAAGTGGCCATGTGGATGAGGATGTTGTATTTATTTTGGATTTTTAATTAATAAAATAATGTTATCATGGTTTTCTACTTGAAAATCAACGTGAAAAAACATAGATCAAGTCTGTGCTTGTGATCCAATACATTGCAAAAAGTTTTCTTTTTAAATTGTATAAAGTTTGTTTAATTTGTATAAAATTACAGAGGCTGGGGACAGGAGGACAGAGGTCATTCTTTAAAAAAAATACTGCTTTAAGTTTGTCTTAAATCTATGTCTACTGTGTGTCGTTCTTGTTGCCATGGGTACAGAGCTCATGATTCTAGTGGTATATATCTGGTATCAATTGTGGTGTACTGACCTCTATTGACTGACCAATCAAAAGATGCCGATACAACTCCTACTTTAAAATCATCAATGTACGGGTGTCGTGGATAAGTTGCAGCATTAGGACCAACGTATTGAGTTTCCCAGTCAACCAATATTCTGTCTGGTACAAGGTTGGTATAGACAGTTTCTAAGGCTGTCTCTGTTCCACAGTCTGCTTCTACTCTATCATCACCTGTATGGATCAACTTAGCCAGGCAGTAGAGCATTGATGGCGTAGTTGTCACTGTAAAGAGAACATTTTGTGGTTGATGGAATGTCAATTGCAGTAGCGATGGCTACGATGGGCCTAAGGTAATACTGCACAAGTCTATGACATATATTGCCAAGTTGCATATTTACATACTTCACTGTATTAATTTAATTGCAAATGTCAAAACAAAAAAATATGCACAAATAAATCCATAGTAACAATATTGCGAACAAATTAATTACAATGTGTATCATGCGATTTTGAATACCGTTTTGATTCAGTCACAGAATGAAAGTGACTAAACCCAGGTCTAAAATTATTTCTAAGAAATCACTTACTCAGCATACAGTTGTCACCACTAAAACCAGGTGTACAGTCAGAATTAATCACTTAATTTGCATACAGTTGTCATCACTAAATCCAGGTGTACAACTACAATAAATCGCTTATTTTGCATACAGTTGTTATCACTAAATCCAGGTGTACAGTCACAATAAATCACTTAATTTGCATACAGTTGTCATCACTAAATCCAGGTGTACAACTACAATAAATCGCTTATTTTGCATACAGTTGTTATCACTAAATCCAGGTGTACAGTCACAATAAATCACTTAATTTGCATACAGTTGTCATCACTAAATCCAGGTGTACAACTTCAATAAATCACTTACTTTGCATACAGTTGTTATCACTAAATCCAGGTGTACAGTCACAATAAATCACTTAATTTGCATACAGTTGTCACCACTAAATCCAGGTGTACAGTTGCAATAAATCACTTACTTTGCTTACAGTTGTCATCACTAAAACCAGTACAATAAATCACTTACTTTGCATATAGTTGTTACCACTAAATCCAGGTGTATAGTTACAATAAATTACTTACTTTGCATACAGTTGTCATCACTAAATCTAGGTGTACAATTACAATAAATCACTTACTTTGCATAAAGTTGTCACCACTAAATCTAGGTGTACAATTACAATAAATTACTTACTTTGCATACAGTTGTCATCACTAAATCCAGGTGTACAATTACAATAAACCACTTACTTTGCATACAGTTGTTACCACTAAATACAGGTGTACAGTTACAATAAACCACTTACTTTGCATACAGTTATCACCACTAAATCCAGGTGCACAGGTACATGATGATGGCAACCCAGGGCAGTGTCCAGGGTAACAATATTTACTATCTGGTCGCCATGAACATCTCTCTATGCAAAGATATAACAGGTCAATGTGCAAAATTCAAAGCTCTTATCCATCACTTGTTGTTTTGGAACTATTTTGTATATGCGATTCTATTGGTTAGAAATGTATACCACACACAAAATAAAGGTGTTTAAACGATATTTTAAAAGCCATCTTTATATTAAACGCAATTGTTTTTCTATATAAAAAAGAGATGTGAGATCTTTCCATGCACGATCTAAGTAGAACAAACAATAAGGAATATATACTCTGGACATTCTACGTCACGAAAACGCGCGTCTATGTCACAACAACGCGTGTCTACGTCACTGGTTTTGCCGTATTCGAAATACGAGTCAAAACGTTCAAAATTACTATTATTTTCCAAATTGTTTCTTTGATATTACTGGCGCTGGTGTAGTTATGTTATTCTCCAATATCTTTCTTTATTCAGCTGAAAAAACTACTCGTGACTCGTCTAGCGACTCGTAGTGATAAAGCCCCCTCAGGCCACTAGTATTTTCCTATGGCTGAACGAAGACTAACGTCTAAATATTTTTTGTTCTTCAAAATATGCATTCTCTGAATGTGCTCTATTTGTTCTTGGGTAACACAACCGCTGTATAGAGTCCATATGGAGACTATATTTAAAACTACTTTACCTATAGCTACATTATCTGCAAATGGTCCATTTTAAACTCTATTTCGTTAGATTAATAACTCACTTGAACTATTGTAGCAATACACATAATATCGAGCAATGTATCCAATAAAATTGATTTCTTTTTCCATACCAAAAATGATAATCATGATTTCTAAGGGTAGTTTAACAATTTCAGTAAAGTTTTTGTTGGTTTTCTGATCGAAAAAATAACAACTCTGTAACACCTAGTAAGTATAGATAAGAAATGTCCACTTGGTTTAAGTTATATAACTTGAACTCTCATACTTAATGTACAGTAAATGTATTTCATAACACCAAGTATAATGAGAAAGTCAATAGTTCAGACCCACAGACAGGTTCTGCTAAAATAAATCAGTTTGTAGCTAATTTTGTAATTGCAGCCTTTCCAAATGAAGGCAAATTTCAAGGAATACGGAAAGTAAAAAATGCGATGAATTTGTATTGTCAAGTACCTGAATTTGATTAGCATTCTCTGTAATATATACAGAGTTAACATGCAATAGAACGTAGGCAGTTTTTACTAGAACAAATAAAGTAGATACTATATAAAATACTTACGTTCACATACTCTGTTAGGCCAACCACCAGAGTCAAGGAGTTCATACGCTTTAAGGTCTGCACTACGGTCGTAGTTACATCGATGACAGGCTTGGTTAGTAGCTGATGTACAGTGTAACCGTTGACAATTTGGTATAACTGTACACGCTGTTAAATAGACAATATACATAATTACATCTATGACAGGTATGGTTGCTGGCTGATGTACAGTACAGGGTAACTGTTGACAATTTGGTATAACTGTACACGCTGTTAAATAGACAATATACATAGTTACATCTATGAAAGGTATGGTTAGTAGCTGATGTACTGTGTAACTGTTGACAATTTGGTATAAGTGTACACGCTGTTAAATAGACAATATATATAGTTACATCTATGACAGGTGTGGTTAATATATGTACATTGTAATTGTTGACAATTTGGTCTAACTGTACATACTGTTAAATGGAATATATACCTTGGTGTCAGACGTTACTGATTAAGTGACGTGCAAATAGAGGCTTGGACCATAATAATACAAAATATTTGTATTATTATGGTGGTCATTTTTATGAGTATTAAATTAAATGAAAAACCTGAGCTGATTTACAAGGTTTGGAATAAAACATATCTTCGTACTTAATACACAATGCACTATGCAGCAAAATGTTGGTAATATTTTGACTGTGACGAATTGACATGGAAGTTTAAAACAAATATGTTAGAATCATGTTATATTGATGTACGTATCGTCATGCAAGACCATTCACATGTTTGTTTTTTCAAGTGTCACGATGAACGCCTATAATCCAGACATTCCACGAACTTCATGAGATACAACGAGTAACACTAAAGTACAATGTAAAACACTTTATCTATGTGCTACACTCGTTTATAGCATAATTGTTTTTTCTACAAGTTTTTCTACATGTGGCCTTTCTAATGTCACCACAGTGGCCAATTAGCAAACGAAACACTATACTTTTACACTTGATATGGATGCTATAAACTATTGTGGTACATACAGAAAACACTCTACTTTGATGTAAGACCTAATGACATTGGACAATATTTGTAACAAAAACAATGAGATTCTTTCCCTAACACGATTACAGGTCGAAAACATACATAACAATGCCTCAACCATGTGCTTAGTATGACAAGTTTGCGAGTGGAATATAGGAACCAATGATCATTATTGGCAGTTGTTGACTAATGATTTTGAAGGTCATTTATGCATTGTATAAGAATACTGGATAGAATACTGGTCACGTGACTTAACACGGAACAAGGATATAACGAAAACGTGACTTGAAATTGATATTAATTGTACCATATAAGGAATACTGCCGGACAATGACAACGTTTGGTTTAAGTCAATGTAAAATATCCCAGAAAGTATTATATTTCAAATAAATTGTAGCTTTCATATGAGTTAGTAATATTAGAAATAACATTTTAAAATGTAAGCGTGTAAGAAAGGAGACGACGGAAATCTTTTAAAACTTGAGACCAATCATATTGCACTGATATATACCGACTACACGATCATTGCACATGCGTAAGCCAGGTTGAAACATGTACTGCCATCCATTATTCATCAAACCGGATATCTACCCGGACCGTAAACTGTATTGCATTTCAATGATTTCAGTTGACTCTTTGGCCCCCGATTCCGTTGAACATTTTCACGGTTGAATGCAGGGGGTTAGAAAATGTTTGAGACGGATCGACGTTTACAACATGGTTATTAGATGTCCAGAAAACCAATGCATCACCGGCAATGCATGCATTATTAGGCCACCTGGTTGTTGAAGGCAGAATACGCATAACAAAATATGAGCAGCACCCGTATGTTTCTGTATATTCCCAGACAAAATCGAGATTTTAAAGTATGTCGTGTCATTACAATGTAACGATGTGCTATGATATAAGCTTACAATTCAGATATCTGGAAATGAATTGAACCTTCAAGCAACACCAGGCGACTTATGCAGTGATAATATTCGGCGTATTCAAAATTTAAATGTTCACTGGGTTTGACATGATATACATGAACAGTAAAATCTCCTAGCAACCCATTATACGATCGAGCAAACATGCATCAGTGCAGGGGTTCGGTTTAAACGTCACACTCGGTTTTAATTCGTTTGGCACAGTTCCACGTATTTGTTCGAATTCTTTCTTCTCAAGCTCGCCGGTGGTATTGTATATTTTGTGTAATGTGAACCCGGAAAAGATGATAACAAAAGACCATTTTTATATGGCTAACAATAAGGGTTTCTGACAACAAGCTATACCAAAAAAACTCTAGTTTATAAATGACACTAACAATGCAGTCAAGACGGTGGGTCCTAACGTAAACTGCATAATACAATTATGTCACACACTGCCACAGCAACAACATGACATAGCTTTTGGTTCCAATCCTTACAACAGTTACTGTTCCCTATCTAAAAGATACAAGTAACCGGCCATTCGAGTATTCAATCTTGAAGTCGTTGAAAGCAGTACACGGTTAAAATCTAACCAAACAGATAATTTAACTACTTTGCTCTGTTAATGTAGACGCTTCGTTTACAAACAGAGTACTCATAATTAGTTACTTTTTCAAAGACACAATATAAACTACATACGTTTATCACAACAAGTATCCCACCAGTCATCAACACAGCTACAAGTTGATGTTAAAGGAGTACCGTGACCATGGCAACCAGTATTATTGCACCCTTGTTCCGCAATAAGTGAATATGGACAAGTACCACCACAACACTCTGTCGTTGTTTTATGTCGTGTTCGTGTCTCTCTACCACTTGTACCACACGGTACAGAACAGTTGGTCCACTGAGTCCAGGCACTGACTATACAATTCCGTGGTGGCGGACTTAGACGTCGGCGCCTCCAAAAGATACCATCACTCTCGAAAATCATGATATTTATGACGACAACAATTGCAACAAAACGAAAAAACTTCATTTCGACTCTTCGACATGTGGCATCAGATAACGCAGTGCATTTTTGTCATCGAACGTCGATCGTGGTTAGAATGCACGGATAACGTCTTTGAGTAATGATATTTAGGCAGTATTCAAATTACTGCTGATGTAGGCATGACGGGTAAATATCGAATTTCGTACAGGGTATTTCCATTTCGTGTATGTGTAGTGGCAACGGTATTGACGACCGGTATAATAAAGTCAGAATTCAAACGTGGGAGATGAACCAACATAAGTCACTACATTATGAATGACATCATCGCACCTTACTTTGGTTTGCTTAATAGCTATGCCATAGCCTTAGGTTTTATGGTTAACACTGAAAAGTAAACATATTTTCTTAAATAATAGAACATATGAACAAAACATATTATGGACAGACTGACGGATTGATAGAATCTGATTCTGATAAGGATGATGCTGCTACTTGTGTGGTGGTGATAATGATGATGATGATGATTGATGATGATTGATGATGAATGATGAATGATGAATGATGGATGATGGATGATGGATGGTGATGATGATGATGATGATGATGATGATCTATCGTCAAACGATATCATATGTATTGGTGTTTTAGACGAGATGGCAAATTTTAACCAAATCGGCGGCCAGCTGTTAACAAACTCAAGTCCCTTAACAGTCCACCAATAAAATGTTTACATCTCCAAACTAGACAAGTAACATATGTTCTTACCCGTATACCTTCCATTCAGTAGATTCTCAGTAAACATATCAGTTGGTCTAGTATTTATCAACAATTTGTAAAGCTCACACTTAACGCCTTACATGGTGATTTTGTTATATTAGCAATGAAATTCTAATATATATTCAATATCATTTATACCCCCCCCCACCAATCTTCATCAGTATCCCTGACAGTCATGTGACAACAATTATTCAGAACATGTCACGTGCACAAGTCATTTGCTTTTTTTTTATCTTAGTATGGAAGGCGGAAATATAAATTTCGCAGCGTATGAGTATTCTTGGCGGATTATCACCACCTTTTCGTTATCGCTGGTCTTATCAGATGCTGTGTTTGTCACTATTATATATTGTAATTATGATTTAAGAAACCGAGTGAAATGTAAATATCAAACAGTTATTTCTAAGCTTATTTCACTCAGGACCAGCAATAAGGGTCAATATATGTCAAGTACCCGGGTTAAGTACTTCAATACCATAGTTGGTCATAGGTCAACGTAGCATGAATTTTGTTAGTAAAAGAAAGTGTTTTGAATTACGTGTAAATAATTAGAGAACAACGTTTGGCGTAATATGTACGAGTAGTTGCCATGAACTCTTAACACATGTAATAGACCTACTGCGCATGCGAACAATGAAAATAAGATTAACAATAGAAGGGACTTCTCCCTTTGATTCCCCTCCACGAATATCGTGAACAATGTGGTTGAGTCTGTTTACACACCTGTACGTTTATTTTTAAATAAACTAAATTCATGTGTGCTGTCACTGGCGTCGTTGCGAATATAAATATGATTCTAAACGTGTTTAATTTTTTTCCTCTTTTGATTTCTTGAAATGTGTACATTTAAAATTGCTGGATATATTATAACACGTAACAGGCTGATTGTCAAATTTACTTGAAATAGATGTACAGTAATGGATCCTGTATTAGGGAAGAATATAAAAGTGTAACCAAAAAAGCGAAATGTAACCAGCGTTACCAAGATTGTAACTTGTTCACTTTCCAATAATTGTACGTTATCCAATTTTTGTATTGCTACAGTGTATATTGATCTGTACGATGGACTGAAGCCTAGCACTGTAATAAGGTGAATTAAACTTGACCTTGTTTCTTTGGTAATGCCAACAATGGTGAAAAAGAAGTTAGATATTTCTGCCATCAAGCACTTTCTTCGTTTGGGTTGGAACGAGAGATTGTTAATACTATGATGTCCCTGGTAATATCGATATTGTGGGTTGGGGGGGGGGGCTTGGTTTAGTGGTAATCGTTTTCTGGCCTCGACTTGCGCCAATATTGTAAATTGAAGTTGCTCTTCTGTAATGTGTCCTATGACGTGAAATTTTCTTGAATACGCATACAACCACATATTATTGTCGACTTTGTTACGTAAATCTATGAGGAAATGATCACATGTTCTAAATATGCCAGAATGTTATCTATATTTTACTTCTAATTATTTTAATAAACATATGAGGACAAACCTCATGGAAAGAGAGGAGAATGTCGTTTTTTATTTTTATTTTTACGGCTTGAGAAAAGCCTTGGAGGATAAAGAACAGTGTCATGAATTTGTAATTACTGCGTTGGATTCAGACATGTCGCTGTTTATACATGTCGCCAAACACCTAGTTAGATAAATGAATATCTTTTACACAACATACACACGCAAACGATTTTGATATTGGCCACGTTCACCAAGACGAAGAGGATTCTATGGAGGACATCTCAATCACTGCTGATGCTGCTGATACAACTGATTCTGATGATAATATACAATATCACATTGTTGAGGGGTCAGCACAACGTCAAAGAAGAAACTGATTGACGCCATGGGTTATGCCTACATAATGAAGAGAACAACCCGGACAAGATTGATTTGGTCGTAAGTGTGATCAATCATTTTATTAAGTGTTGATATCATTGATCTGTAAGAAACATTGTCATTTTAATTTTCGTTAACACTGCTGATATCAGTGATCTCGAGAAAAACTGTCATTTTATTAACAGTGTTGATGTCAGTGATCTGTAAGAAAAATTGTCATTGTACAAAAATATGCCATATCTAAGTTCTTTTTTTTTCTTGCAGATGTCCAAAGCGTAACAAACATGTATACTGTTTGGCTTCCGTGTGGCAGCTTGGTGAAGATCGGTTCGAACCTGGTGCACATGAACATCTTCATCCCGGTGAACCAGGACAACTCATGGTGGCAGATGTTGTAGCCAGCATTAAGGCAAAGGCAACGGAGAATGTGTTTGAGTCAACCGGCAATATTGTAGAGGATATATTGAAGACTAAGGTTGACCCAGAGAGACCATCACCATCGTTGCCCAGGATTAGCTCATCAAAACTTTAAGCCAACCGACTGAGACACAAGATGTGCCCTCAACAACCAGCAGATTTGAGGCAGAAGATAATTAATATAGATTATATTTGGAACTTTTTCACAGCAAAATAGTAATGCACATGAAGGCTAAAGCAAGTGAGTTATAATTTGGACACAGACTTTAATACCTGAACTGATATTGTTAATTTTAATTTAGTATCAACGGAAATATTAGCCTTTGGAAGTATAAGGTGTTAATGGTATGCATTATCACTTGAAACACCAATGTCCATATTATATTGTTCGTCATAGGTTTCCTGTGGAAAGATGTGCTGAGGAATAGTGCTGGAAAACGACACATGATATTTGCTAGTGAAGAGCAGCTGAATTATTTGTCCAGGGGTAAACAGTGGTACATTAATTGGTGGTACTTTCAAACTTGTGAAAGCATCATTCAACCAATTACTCAACATCCACTGTTTCCTTTAAAAGGGTGGCGAGACAAAACAGGTAAAAGTATGAATATATGTTTTCACATTAACATTTATTATTTCAAATATATATATGTAACTATATAATTTATAGTATTACAAAGTTTTATAACATATATATGTTTATACTCCATAACTACGTACTTACTGTTAACACTGTTAAGATAATAATTATTTGAGAGCCATCACATACTGCAACATATACTTTTCAATTGATATGAATGCTATAAATGATTATGGTATACAGAAAATAACTTTTGTTTTACTTCATGACATCTTATAGGGAAAACATACTGTTAAGGAAAAAAGCAAACAAAGAAAAAATATTTGTAAACAAAGATACAGGCCTATTTCGAATGCCTTGGGTTGTAATTGGTAAAATATTGGATTACAGAACATATACATGTAGTAAAATAATGGACACAATGTATCAAACAACAACAACAACAACAACAACAACAACAATAATAATAATGTATGTTAATTTGTTATTATTTACTTCCACATGTGCCTTTATGCTTTGCACCGGTGTCTAGAAAAAGTGCTTCAGACTACAAGGCTAAAGTTATCAAGGCGATTAACTCACTCCTTTCAGAGAAGAATGTCAGACAATTATGGTCGATCTCGAATCGGCTATATGGAACGCACTGCGGGAAGTATTTCCCTATGTGAAGATCAGGAGGTGTGTTTTCCATTGGCGACAAGCTACATGGCGTAATTTCCAAAGTGTAGAGCTGCGGAACAGCTACATGGCAAGAGATAATGTTTACAAACTACTGAAACAACTTATGGCATTTCCTTGTCTACCAGCAGAAGTCATCACTACTATGTTTGCAAAGTTAAGAACAACGGCAAACACAGAGAAGTTATCAGAGGTATGTCTGAAAGAATGAAATGTACTATTTATCAACAGTAAGAGGGACAGTACTATTGAACATTGTTTTGTAAACCTCAATAATCCATTGCACTGGCTATAACAAAATCATCTGTTTTGGTGATATATTTGTTACCTTTGTAAAGTATTGAAGAAATGTGGGTTGTTTTAAATGCATATACTGTATTTGAAGCTATGATCACAAATTACATTGTTTAATACTATATCTTAATATCAAAAACATTCAGCAAAATTGGATTACTTAGTCCTCTTTTTTCTTCATATACACCATGTACAGGTCTTCGATTACGTCAGTGTACAGTCGGTCGAGTCGACCATAATACCCCTCTCCACATGGTCCTGTTACATGCAGAGTGTACGAACAAACAATGACGTGGAGGTGTGGCATTCAAGAGTCACAGGGAGGCAAGGAGTGGTAGTCTTAACTTCTACCTCCTGATTGCATACTCCTTCAAGAGGCATTATTTGTGAACTTGCAGGCAAAGCTTATCTCAGAAAGAAAACGCAAAAAAACAACAGAAGAAAACATACAGACAGGTCTCAGGCCAGCTGTGTTTACTTTGAGAAAGATTTGACAAGAATGAGATATCAGCAGTTACACCATGTCACGTGTGTTTAGAAACCATTTTTTCAATAGTGCAATATACACAATTGTATAGACATTGTGTAATATTGCACTCGTCCAGTGCAATATTCAGACATATTGCACTGGCACGATGCAATATTTAGATAAAGCACTGTACGTAGTTACCGTACATACTTGTACAGATCAAACGTCTTTGGCTCAAAGTACATCAATTATTTCCTGTAATTTTTTACATATATCACATTTCCCTCCGTTTGATTAATCTTCACTTCGAAGTGCAATCCCGAATTCGTACTTCCCTCATTTTCCTTTATCTTCTGTTCTTCAACGTTGTCAGTATTAGTGTCTTCCAATTTGGCGAATTTAGCGGCGTCTCTGCAGTACGCTGCTAATATGACATTCTTGTTCAATATTAGTTCTCTGAAATGTAGAATTTTCAATAATATATTAATGTTTTCTAAGTCAAATGAGTCGAAGTTGTACAACTCGTCGTCCCATTCCCGTGAACTGAACTCCAGCGAACATGACAGTTTTAATACAAAGTGTCTGTACACCTGTTAACGATCACAATGAAACTGTGCAGTACGTTGGCTCAATAACCATTTGCATATATAGTACACGTGTTGCCACGCCTAAACGTTGATTCAACATTGACTGGGCTGTGTGTTAGCAAAACTCAAACACGTACACAAAACTGAAAAAAAATTGGGGTTTTTTATATTCACTTTGTTGATAAGTATATTCAGGAGTCTTTTAATGCGTAAATGTGCTGCTTGGCAAGTACTGGAGAAAAACCCTACACAATTTGTTCGAAAAACCTCTGAGTAAGCTTATAACTTCGTCATAGTCCATCTAATTGTCATTTTAATGACTGGTCACAAAAATATATTATATCACTTAATCCGTTAAATTTACGAATGTCCAGCACGGAGTAGTACTAAGTGTATACCCACCAGTAATGACATTTGTGGTTTTTCACATAATTCGTGGTTTCACACTTCGTTCTGTAGCTACACCTCTACAAGGAATGCATTTGTTGTGGTCGAGCCACGATTTACGAACACTTTGAAAGACTAACCGCTTCACTTCGGTGACAAGCTTTCTTCTCAGCAATGAGTTGTTGGCGCTACAAACGGAGTTAATGGAGGAGTGTATGTGCGGCGACAACTTGTGATGGCTTTTTTCGACAAGCAGAACTAGTACTGGGTTCGCCAGGATTTTCACCACAAGATTTCCAAAATCCTGTGAGTTTCCTTCTGCCGAGCTATCTGAAGTCCTTAATGTCCTCTTGTGATGAAGATACCCGATGCCCCTGTCCCCTTCACTGTCTTCATACATGCTCTCGTATTATTGGTAGCAAACACCCGAATGTGAAACGCTCCCAAGATCAGACATATCACGTGATTGAGAAGTGCCAGGTCGTTGTACATGACTATCCAACCATTATTAGACTCTGAAACAGGTGTTTATGAACATTGAATTTGACATGTGTTCGTCATGCAGTATTTTCTTACGTCATTAACCAATCATTATACTCCAAAATATGTGTTTATGAACATTGAGTATTAACTTTCTACATGGCCCAATTTGATTGGTCAAGCAATATTTGCATACAGGTGAGTCGACGTGGTGTAAGCTGCTTAATGAACCCGAGTGGTGCTATAGTTTAGATATTGCACCAATCTCGTGGTCCGCTGCTACACACTCGGTTGGTGCAACATCTAAACTATAGCACTCCTCTCGTTCATTAATCATTACAAAAACTACTCTTCAGATCATCATTTGTATACGGCAACGCACCAGTCATCACCAATCAATAAACACAACTTCAGTAAGTATTGACCCATACATGACAATGCCGTCTTTTGTATCCTGTGTTGTCTATTAGTTACTCTGTCATACAACAATCAGATTTTGATATCTTGGCAAATCCCCTTACAAGTAATTCTGAATGTCTCTTCACCCCACATATAGCTCAAAGCGTAACCAAAATATTCATGCAAATGAGTAAATCACAAACTGTGGAAAACGTTTTCACAACCATATTAAACTAACTTTTTATTGAACTGGTTTTATTGAAAAGCACATTTTTGAGATATTTTTGAAAGTAAGCAATAGGATTTGTTGTAGGTTTCATGTATTCTGTCCTTAACTCTATAACGATGTAAACGAGAATTTCATATTCTTGTAAAATTGACAGATGTAGAGTTTTCTCGTAGTTACACTTTACAAATATCAAAGTGTTCTCGTAGTTACACTTTACAAATATCAAGTACCAAATACTTTGTAACCAGAAAGTAATTTTTAACACCTGTGAATGATACAGTATTGAAACCATTCATGAGCATATATGTATAAATGTGTGATTGGTATTTTAAACCAAGTACTCCATGTATTCAAATATCAATAAACAAATTAAAATGAGACAGTCACTGCTAACTATATATGACTATATTATCTCAAATATCGTATATCATCTCACGGTAGCCCACACTCTTCATCCGTCAAGTGTCTCCCATACAAACATTGTAAAATATTTCCGTCATACCCAGTCATGTCAGCCTGAGAATACGTCTTGCAAGTCATGTGACAAGTTCTCGTACATTGACTACCTGATGATCTTTCTGCAATTGATGTGCTGTGCAGTTTATTAAACTGGTTTATCTTAGTACAGTCTCTAAGGTATACCTCACACGTCGGTCAACCACTTCCACAGGCTGGTGATGCCGGCGTGATATGACATATCTTCCAGTCTAAATGATTTATGGACATTAACAAAATCATACGTAACCAAACCATACTGTCAATGCCAATATCAGCTGATTTTGTGTCGTGGACGATTACTTCGATGCCTTAAAATATAGTGTTCAACTCAAAATCTTAATCTAGGTAAGGAATACTTCTCCTTTTAAAGTTAGTCAACGTGTCAGATCAATCTAGGAAGCAGCTTTACGAGAATAGAGGTCGCAGTTAATAAATATTCACATTGAGCGACTCTGAGCTATTTGGTTTGTCCTTGCTTTTTTTTGTTTTGGGAATTGCTTTTAGTGACTTTCTTTTTTATGCAGACATATACGCACAGAAAGATAATTACACTTTTATGTACAGAAACCATTCATATTCATAGAATCACACTGTTCTTTGTGTGGATACTTTACTTTAATCACTTGTGTGGATACTTTACTTTAATCACTAAGTCGTCACCTGCATATCAATTAAAGTAATTGATGTGAGGTCGTCTGCCTGAAAAAATTATTCCTAGTGAAATTTTATTTAAAACAATTTTGATGAAACATTGTTCAGAAATTGAAAATACAAAAAAAAATTGTCTATGAACATTCGACTTGGACGTTTGTTATGGACATGTATTCACGTGACACATTCAGTCTACTATGCATTTCTTTCTCCACATCTCTTGTGTGCACTTTGTATGTATGTATGTATGTATGTATGTATGTATGTATGTATGTATGTATGTGTGTTTGTGTGTGTATGTATGTATGTATGTATGTATGTATGTATGTAGACACGATATGAAACAATGCATCATTTTAAAATAAACATGAAATACTGAACATTGTATAATCACTAGACACTAAATCGGTTTTTTTTTCAACACTACAGTTTTGAAGTTGTTGACTTATTTGGTGATTTCTTGAACATAATATAATGAATCAGATGTAGGGGTTTTACACCGGGATACTTCTTGAATACTTCCTTCATTGCTGTATTATCATCTTGGGTTGATGTGCACACTGCTTTGTAGCCATAATCCAAAAGACGTGACATCATTTCCGCTTGTCGTATCTGAGCAAACTTCATATTCCTATACTTTGTATCAGTATAACCAAACCCAGGTTCTCCATGTTGCATTAACAGAGACCATGACACAGGTTCATCTTGGTTGGGTGGATATATGGCAACTGATGGAAAAATTTCAATCATTTTTCTCAAAAATGGAAGACGGGATGGTGAACTGTAGATAGCTTTAGATGTGACAAGATTTGCATGCTCTAGTCTCAGTGGTGCCATTGTAAAACCTTGCGGGAGAGCCGGTATTTTCTGCGCCATACTCGCTATTGCGTCTTTGTTCAAATGCCTTACATACAATCGAAACAGTTCATTGTACTGTTTATCAATTTGGTACCCGTGTGTGTCCATATACTGGTTGATGGTTTCCAGAAATTTACCGTCCAGACACAGAAAGCTGACTGTGTCGTGTTGACTGAAACCATCCAAGCAACGCTCAGTAAGCTTGACTTGTTTAAACATCGATACAAGCCTGTCTGCATTTTCGCTATATATGTACCAACCGATGTCGTTGACTTCAGCCCATACATTTAGAGCCATGCATAATACAGTGGTACAATTCCTGATATTTCTGTCGTCAACAAATATCTGTGTTCTGTCCAATTTCCGGTCTCTGACATGTCTCACAAGATTGTACATCGGTAGGGACTCAGGCAGTCTATCTTCAAGATGATTTAAGAGCAGTTCCAAGGCTTGTGGATCTTGAGATATATCCATAGTTAAATTTACGGCAGAGTAGACGGATAATGGTTGCACACACAGTTCAGAACTAATGGTCTTTGAACTATGAACAGGTCAGACTGGTGTCACCGACTATTATAAACGACCTCAGCGGCCAATAGTTGATATACTTTTTTTTTCTACCTTGGACTCGATTAAATATTGCCATAGTAACCTATACTGAAAAGTAAGTTAATTTATACTATAATCATGGAACAGTATTGTGTGTGTGTGTGTGCGTGTGTGTGTGTGTTATTTCGTTCGTTTGCGCCTGGATGGAATGATGGGTTCTAAATGAATATCACAATGCATTATCCTGCAATATTTAACATAGTAACAGTTCAGAAATAACATTTTAATTGGGTTTTGACAATCAAATGAGAAGTGTGATGTGTGATGTCATCCTATAATTAGGAAGGACGACAGAGATCGTTGAAATTGCCAATTGGACGTGAAACATCACACACACACACACACACACACACACACACACATACATTCACCCACTCACTCACTCACTCACTCACTCACTCACTCATTCTCTCCCTGACAGACTGACTGACTGACTGACTGACTGACTGACTGTTTCAATCAATCAACCAAACAATCAGCGACACACAAACAAACAAACAAACAAACAAACAAACAAACAAACGGATATTTATATATATATATATATATATATATATATATATATATATATATATATATATATATATATATATATAAATCGATAAAATAAATAAAAAAATAAATAGGTAGCTAGGTAGGCAAATGGGTAAATACATATTTTCAAATGAGGTATGTTTAGCTGCGACATATTTATTGTTCAGTAATGTACTCAATAGTTGACAGGGATATATACGTACATTATTTGTGCTATGCCTACAAACATACACCAACAACCAATAGAACAAAATCCAAAACAATCATATATTTAGAAACTAAGTTAGTTATATATAGATATCAAAACAAGTAAATTATTGGGTACACAATATTTATCACTTACGATATTGCTTGAAAAACAAACGTGTTTATCTTCTACAAACACGCGTCAAATATTAATTATGATGTGCAAAAACATCCGTGCAGGAGCAGTGTACCGTAGTGTCCGGACTTTTATTTGCCAATTGAGAGTAGAATGGGTGACTGGGTATAGATATTTAGGGACAATATTTGATGATATTTTATAAGTTGAATGTCAAGGCGAACACTTTCACATGAAATGTCAATCTGGAGTTTTATTTTTTTTCTCCAAAAAACGGAGGGCTCTAAATGTAAATGGTATAGTCTTGCAGGTCTACCGCAGTTTTCTTGAGTCCGTCTTAACATTTTCTGTTTTGTGTCGATTTGGTGGACTTGTTGCACGAACGTTCCCATCAAAGTATATAATGCATGCAATAAATTAGGGGAGGAGGGGGGGGGCGGCAAAAAGCAGACTAGTGTCAGTGAATTATTATGTTGTTTAGTAAAAAATTATGAAGGCCACATTTTGCCTAAGTGTTTTGAACTTCTGCCACTAAGGAGACGATTTCGTGTCCAAAACTTTAGAACAGTTAGAACCAAGGCAAGTTTTTGATTTCCTCTATATTATGTATAATCCTCTTCCATGGTCTCATTTTTTTTGTAAATGCATAATTTTCTGAAAAAACTTAAATCATGGTAGTAGTAGTGGTAGTAGTAGTAGTTGTTGTTGTTGTTGTTGTTGTAGCAGTACTAGCAGCAGCAGCAGCAGCAGCAGTAGTAGTAGTAGTAGTAGTAGTAGTAGTAGTAGTAGTAGTAGTAGTTTTCAACAGGACACTTTAATTCCATTAGTAAAAGGAGTCACAATGCAAAAGTGAAAATAGGATCAAAATTGAGATTAAAGTACAGAACAGAAAGTACAAAATACATTACTGTATCCTTGTTGTCCTATACAATATCAATGTAACATACAGCTGGCGAAAATTTGTGTATTAGTATGATATCAACGATGTAAAATACTGGTGGTGGTGGTGGTGGTGGATTCTAGTACATGTAGTGGTGGTGGTGGTGGTGGTGGTGGTGATGATGGGTGTGCTACTAGTAGTGATGGTGATAGTATTTGAGTTGGAGCATATTCTGCCTAGGTACCATAACTCTATTATCATAACCATATGTATACTTTTTCTGTTATAGTACGCATTATACCAAAGCTAATTATAACGGTAACTAAATATTGAATGGTTTACGAGCCATCACCAGGGGAAGCGGTGTTACTGTTGTAATACAGTCATCTTCAACCACGTCCATTGCTTCCAGGATACTGCAATTAACCAAAATCATTTAATGTAGCGTAGTTCAAGTTCCCTGTATTAATTTAAAATTTCCATTTTAAATCTTTTTTAATGAAGGCAAAACATCAAATATGCATTGTTATGACTAAATGACCTCCAAATTGTTCAAAGTCACACAATTAAGTGACGTCATCTTTTATACCCAGCATGGTTGTTTTACTGATTTATGAACTCAAGCACTTTGACCATTTTATTTGGTCACAATTCCGTTTTAATAAACCATGTATTATTACATGATTACTATTTATGTATGACATATTTATTTAGTAATGGACGACGGATACATGTAGCACAGTCACAGTCCATTCATATAGCCCTTTCTGCACGCGATCCATTGAGGATTAAAATACGATGAAGTTTGAATTCTTACCCCTCTTTAAGTTTCTGTACTACCTTAGGACCATCGTCGGGATTATTCTTCAAATATGCCTTTGTCGTGGTAAAGGAGTGTATGTAGGCCATGAAACCCCGAACTGTAGTTTCCCATGTGTTAGATAAACTATCAATCCTGCAATATTCAAAGACACATGTACATATAAGATTTATTTCTTAAAAAATATATTTTGACTAATGTTAACGTCCTTTGATTCGTTATACCCATTTATTTAAGCAATAAACCACCCCCTGTACTGGGGATGGTATATCTATAAAATATGCTCACTTCAAATTCCGTAGCATTTGGTACATACATCATCACAAAGCACAAGTGTCCTACAAAGTCAGTTGGTGTAGTGTTAGTTGTAATTAGTAATTTGCATAATTAATGGTTTTCTCAGTAATTCAGCTATATCTAAAGAATGCATACATGGAATACTGCAACATTTTGCACATGCATCAACCATAATTAACAAATACACGTCACATAAAGCTTATTAGCATAGTACTTAGTTTTAATAAGTAATTTAAATGATTTGTGATTGTTAGTAATTAGGCAATATCTTAAGAATGCAAAGTATATTTTCAAATGATGTGGTATATATATCAACCATACCATTGCGCACATGTCCTGTGAACTTTACTGGCATAGCTTTTACTGTTAATGGCTCATTATTTGAACAATTAATGATTTTCAGTAGTTAAGCTATGTCTTAAGATTGCACACTTCAAATTCCACCTGATTTGGCACATAACTCAACACGTATATCCCATAACGCCTATTGGCACAGTTGTTTAGATTTAATGAGTAATGTGTTTAGTTAATGATTTTATAAAATGGTGTATTCATTGATAAATAACAAACTGTAAATGACTGCTATAGTTTATGATAATAATTTCATTTCCATAATTTGTGGCCTTTGATAATTAAGCTATATTTTAATAATACTTTTAACTGCGATGTGTAATTTGCATAATAATAATAATGTTGGGTTCTTATATAGCGCTTTCCCACGCCGTGCTCAAAGCGCTTTACAATTATTACCCCTGGCTCGGATTAGAACGGCACAACAACCCTTTAGTCTTCCTCAACTCCCCGGGGAGCATACAATCCATTGCAGCCATTTCAGCGCATAGGATTAAAGCCTTCACATTGCAACCTACATCCTACCAGGTCCCCAATTATACAGCTGGGTTCACTGAGGCACAGTCGTGGTTCAAATCTTGCCCAAGGACTTTAGCCACTCAGAAACAAACAGCAGGCAGCGACAGTGCTCGAACCTGCAACCTGTAGATTCCAAGCCGGTCACGCTAACCATTCACCCATCATGACTCCGCATAAGTGATCAAGTTTGATAATTAGACAATATTAATATCTTAAGACTGCAGGCTTTAAGTTTGGGATAGTTTAGTACATGTATTGATGGTAAAGAAGTGCGCGTGTTCTTCAAAACTTGTTGATGTAACTTATAATGTTAATAATGCATTTCCATGATTAATGAGTTTCCTATAATTAGGCAATGTCTTAATTATGCAAGATTCAAATATCATGTAATTTCATGTAATCACTTTCCAATAATGGGGTACATCATGTATGATAACTATAACTCAGAATTATGCTTTCCAACAATGTGTGTACGTAGGAACAAAGATGTATAGTTTTGCCATTACGGGAGGCATTCAGTTTACATCTACTGATAATATTAAACGAGAAGAATATATAAATTCGTGTTATTATGAATCATGTGATAGGCTGAATTCATGTTCGGCATTTTCAATTCATGAAATACATACAATCAGGAACTTCAAAGGAGATATAGCAATTTACCTTTTGACTTCTTCATATGGCAGTGCCAAAGAATACCACTCGTCACTAATTGCTAGCTGTGGATGCAAATAGGTTGCCGGTGGATGACGATTAATGGTTTCTTTATACTGCATTGGAAAAAATGAATAAAATGAACAGGATTGCACTAGACTTTGATAAGATTCGTCGTTGTGAGATGGAGCTTCTGATAATCCAGTCACTAGTAAAGCCAGAGACTGACATGGAGTACCCACACCAACTAATTTTAGTCTAAGCATAGATCTCGGAGAGGTCCCCTCCAAAATCTATGATCTAAGGAATACATGCACCCGATTATACTCGGGACTCTGCGATATTCAGAATTGTTATTCTTTGGTATGATTGCAGATTGATACCAGTCGTCTTGGTAACAGAATTTGTGAAGCAAATCCCAAATATCCTTTTCTTACAAATGTTCTGAAGGACTGTATAACTTGCTATTTCTCACCGGTGAGACCTGAGGTGACCCTGTAACTAGACTGTGACCTTGACCATGAATCGAAAAGGTCATTTGCTAATAACTGAGTTACCCGTCCCATAAAACCTGTTTACAGACCCTGGAATATTCAGTGTTTTCGTATTACGGATAATTGAAGATTTTGACGTCAGATGTCTTGGTAACAGAATTTTGTAACAAAGCAACCTCGAATATGGTTTTTTTGCTGTATTTTTCCATAAAGGTTATATAATTTTATTCTTGCCTTTATTTGCGAAATTTTCATCTGTAAAGATCATGTCTGATGTTAGTTATAGAAATACTTGTCAATATTTCAAAAGTATTAAAATGACCTTGAATTTTGACAATGACCTTGATCTGTAATCAATGACTTCCCCGTCCCCCCAAAAACATATATAAATACTTTGATTATAATAATAGTAATTCTGGAATCCGAAATGTGACGTTATTATTAATGTTTTAGTATCCTTAAAAATGATGTCACTGTTACCATGGAAACCGCGTCATATCGATTTGGACAAGATAATCCAGAGATGCAGCATCAGATTTCTGATAGCTCAGATTTTACTTTAACCAAATATGTCAAAAAGTTTACCTAAAGTTCAACTGTAAGCTTTAAATCGAAATTGATTTCGCCATAATAAAGTGAAAACCGTATTCAATCTTAGATGTCCTAAACTGTTACAAGGCTAAACATTCACCTCATTCTATACCAGCATTCAATACCTAAAAACTAACCATGTGTAGTTCATTGTACAACGTTATTTACCTTTGCAAGTAGTTGATTGGCCTTTTCTGAACCATTTCCACTTGTGATGTCGGTTTTCCAAAAAGTTTAAACAGCTAGGACACCACCAGGTATTAATACCCTGTCTGCTTCTTTGAAGAATTTATCCAACTCAAAAAAGTGTATCGCTGAAGCAACTGTTAGGACATCAACAGTTCCCGACTCTATCGGCAGATCTTCAGCTGTACCAACACTTTGTGGATAATATTAGTTAGCATCACCTTAACATTTGCCGGAATGGAAGGTCATTGTTAAGGCATTAAACTTTCAAATTGGTCAACAAGTTGATTTTAAAACAAAAATGCACACAACATTATTAACCTTGAGTAAAATAATCTGTTTGGTATCTAAAAAAAAACAAAAACAAAAACATTTGTCATTCACTTAACACACGTGAACAGAAAACCATGCTCACCATGTATCTAAAATAGTGTTATGTTCGACTAGCGATGATAAATCTCTAACAAAAAAATGAGTAACATATTCTACATACCGATACTCAATGTTTGGCAATTTCTCAGTGTGCTGTGCCATTTTAATCTGGTCTGGACTAGCATCGCATCCTATGACTTTATCAAAGTAAGGAGACAGGATCCGAGTACCTTGTGCTGTACCACAAGCAACATCCACGACAAAAGAGTGTGGTTTAGGCATCTATAGAATGAGATAAAACATACTAGGTACTTTGTAAGATAATTATTATCCATTAAATGATTTTTATATCGTGGAAGATGATAACATTTATGTTGTGTATGCCTTCAGTGGTATATACATGTGTGTACATAGTACAAACCGAAGATTCGCGTAGGGCCACACCTCACACCTCCCCCATGTTATTATCCTGAACTTCACTCTCCTAATAGTCCAGTTGCCAGAGGTGGTTTTGGGGGGTTAACCTTGCAATGTGAGTTATATGATATTTTTTGCAAGACAAGAGTATAAATAAGGTTTGATGGCCTCCATGGTTACAGTCGGCAACTTGAGCAGGTAACTTCATTTAGTGTGCTGAAGATGTGTAAAATAGGCGTCATCTCCATGTATGTTTACATGTGGGTCAAACCCTAAGTAAACAAAAAGCGAAAAATGCCATTTCAAATTTGGAAGTGCTATAATCATGTCAGAGTAAACAAAGTGTTTAGTTCAATATTTCCACGTTCACATTGAGATTAAGGGAAAGCAAAACAAAGATATGATCGTGTACATAAACACACACTCTATACTCTTATTGTCACATAGCACGATCTATTGAATTTAGATATGTACATGCGTGTAGTAGAATGTTACGACGATATATAATCATTATGCAATACCGGTCAGCTTAGCTATCATGGTAGTTATTTCTGTTTTGAAACAAGCATAATGATAAAGATTCGAGCATATAGAAATTTTGTTAAAGGTGCCCGATCTGGCTTGCCAGTAAGTCTTCTCTCCAAATGGCCTTTATTTTGCAAGGATGACGTAGAACATACAACGTAGATGTTACTTGGTCCACAGGAATTACTGAACACCATTCAGTCACAGCAGCTGCTCCAACAACAACAACAACAACAACAACAACAACAACAACAACAACAACAACAGAACAGAACAACAACAACAAGTTAAACCCGTCGTCAACATTCTATTAGAGTTCTATCATGAAAGGGACTTATGGAAGACGTAAAAATGAAACTCCAACATCAGCTCTATCAACAATATCTCAAAGACAAGAGAAATGGACAAGTCAAAGTCAATATAGTGAATTCAATCTCTGCTGCTTGTGCCAATACTTTCTCTAAATGGTTGAGAGACAGGCTGAGGTTAGTCTAGAAACATTAAGTGATAACATGGATGATGTGAGTATCCTGTAAAAGAACTGTTTGAAAGTGCATGTGCCAAAAGCCTTAAAAACACTCGTCCAGACATTGAAACAGATTGATAATGCGGACTGGAATAATGGGATTAAATGGCGTATCAGGACAAGCTAAGCATATTCCAAGAACAGACATGGTGGACCTTGTTAAAGATGTCCAGCAACGGAGAAAACATTCACTCCCACAGGTTGGCAGCAAATGAAATCATTATTTCCTACCAAAAAGGAGTGTGCCGCAAGACCCAGTTGGAAATAAGGACTGTTGACATTGGATGCAGTTTCTAGGAGGTAGTGAAGACGGATGAAAAGTGGACCCTGATGATGTTGATGCTGTTGAAGGTAAATGGTGATTGTGATGATGAAGTCTTGAAAAAATAACTTTAGTCAACATGCGTACGTTTCTTACTTTTAGGAAATGCCTGAACAAAACATACAATACACAAAATGGGTCCTCCACATATAAACGTAAGAGATGTATTCCATTTTATAATTCATGGTTGGTTCTCAAGCCACAACGATAGCAATTAACATGGACTGTCGTTCATTATCGATTTTACTGGGAGGTGTCTTGAGACGTGTCAGATGTTTTTGTTTCTGCTGTTCTGGCCCATCATTGTTAAATATTGAGCACCGTAAAAGGAAAAGTCAAGTAACTGGACACAGACCAACATCTGAGCCATTGTACAATGACCCAAGTCATCACGCTACACAAATGTTGAAGGGGTGGATGTTGTGTACTGTGCCGCAAAAGAAAAAAATAAGGACTAAGAAAGTCACTCACAAGCAATGGAATAGGTGCAGACAAGACACATTGATGGAGTCATTGATCGGGGAATAAACTAATAGTGGCAGGCTGATTTGGGAAAAGGGAATTAAAAAGTTGCATCAAAGAGTTTGTAAGCATACTCTTTCAATATACGTTTGTATACTTAAAAGTGTAGTACCAACAAAACAAACCACTGACCTTTTCTTCGAGGAATTCAACAATAGTCTGTGCTATTTGTGGTGGATGAGGGGGCCTGTCACTGACATACTTCTGTGACATTTCACCTTTGTAGAACTCATGAAACTTTGCCTCATATGCCATTTTGAAGACCTTACAAAGAAACAGGAAACATATAATCATAAGCTAATAAGTAGTATAGGGAATTTGTCTGAGATACCAAAGAGAGTGGTAGGGATGTAGGGGGGCTCGAGGGATAGATAGATAGATAGATAGATAGATAGATAGATAGATAGATAGATAGATAGATAGATTTTATGAAAATATCCCCAATTTATATGCAAAATTCCCCATGTCATGTGTCGTGTTTCTTACGTCTGTTGTTGACCCACTTACAGTACGGTGTAACCTTTGTCCTTACATATCGTACAATACAAAGGAAATGAATGAACAATGTAGCATTTCAAACTGTACAGCTCTTATAAATGTTCTCGATTTTGTATTAATAATGTAAAAATATAGGCGAAATAACATGAGCTAAGTTCTGAGAGCAGTGTCGCACTTGTAGTTTTCTATGGTTTTATTTGAGACATAGCTCATGAAAATATATCTTGTGCAAGTGTTTATATAAATGGTTCTTCACTATATATATTTCTGCATAATACAATGTACCAGTATGGTTATTAGTGAAAATTAATCTTTGTGACCTACATGAAGACTGTAGAATCGCAAAATTTTCTAGTCGTGAAAATATGTAGGTTTACAGTATATATACATATATATATATATATATATATATATATATATATATATATATATATATATATATATATATACATATACATATACATATATATATATATATATATATATATATATATATATATATATATATATATATATATATATATATATAGCGAGAATCTGGAAGGAAAAGAGGAGGCAAGGATTTGTGTATTCGTAAGTAAGAAATTGTGTCCTCCAAAGAACATCACGGTGAAACATACATGTACATTGTGCCTGTCAGCTGCAGATATGTTGACGGTCGCAATTATCCCATATTATGTACGCTGAGAATGTTCTCACATTCTCGGGCTGACTGTATATGCGCAAAGGCAAAGCTGCTAACACCATAGATAATCAAATTCATGACCCTGATGCTATTCACTGTTCTGTATGAACTTGTTTCGCTCAAACGTGAACGATTCTTACACACCAGTTCTACTTCCATCTCTCGGACGATCTAAACACAGTTATTTTACGAGAGAGAATTTATTGTACAGAGGGAAGCATAGAGAATTATTGTACTAAAGGAAGCTCCTATCAAGGAGGCAGCTAGCGATTGGTCTGATTGTGAACGTCTTACTCTGTGTCAAAGTTCATGTAAAATACGTTCTGGTAACAATTACCTTGGTAACTGTTAAACCTTTAAAATCATATTTAGAACTAACCCTGTAGAATAATTAACATATGCTGATGATGGCACACGATTTACTTTTATATCAACTATCGTAGGATGTATCTGAAAGTGTACCAACTAAAGTTTATAACCAGTATATTATTAGCGCCTCAATTGTGTGTTCTTTGCTATCATGGTTATATATTGACGAGTCGAATTTATCCTGCAAAATTCTTTTGTTTCAGTAACACTTATCTCCTTAAAGAAAGCAATCATCTGATGTTACTATTTCACATTCAGAACGAACTCACCTCTCAATTCCTTTTAGTGGAAGAAAAATGTTGCCTTGATGGCACTTACTGTGGCGCTAGCTCTGTCCGTCGATGTAGGTCATGAGATACATACAGAATGCGATACCTACCCTAGCTATTGTTTACGACATTCAATCGGTCACACGTAGGACTGCATAAGTAATTAATTCTGCACGTGCTACACATTTTCAAGTCACATATTCGATTCATTTTCCCAAACAATATTCATAGAATAGTGGATGTATGTACATTTTTATTCGCTGTAATTGAGTTTGTGATATATTTGTAGGAAGCGTTGATTTTTGGTGCAGGAATAGACGGCCAGGGCGGCACTTTGCAATGATGAGGCCGCCGTTTTCCAGTACAGTAGACATTTGACCTGCTAGAGATTAAACAACCCTTTTCATTCTTGAGCGAATATAGTCGATTGACACAAAGAACTAAGGGTCAGTCTAAGATTACATTTTCAGTAATGTCCAAATGAGACAACCGAAAACAACAAGTGATGTCACTTGAAGAACACTTCATTCTACAAAAAAAAATGATTTCACAAAACTGAAATAATGCATTTGTGCAACATGTACAATTGGTGCAGCAGGAATAGGTGGTCACGGAGAGGTCTCGTTTGAATAGAACACACTAACAATGGCGTGATCGCCGGTTTTCAATACAGTAGTCATTTGACCTATCTGATCATAAACAACCATTCTCACGCTCGGTTGAATAACCATCGATAGATCTAGACACGATGTCTGAATTGTAGGAATGAGAACACATCTACGTTATTACGAAAATAGCATCGGACATTTTCAGCTGTTGGACAATCGAAATCAAACGATTGCAATTATTTTCTAAATAATACATTAAAGGTGCGGGTGATACACTTTATTATCATCAAAGACATTGCTGTAACCAAACATGGCACAACTTACGATTCTTTTTCATTTTGGTTGCCTTTTTAATATATTAATAAATACACTATGTATATCGAGCATACATTTATGATACTCAAAACACGACCAACAATATTCGAGGCAGGTCAACAGCTTGGATTAGTTATTGTGCAAATTTCAATTCTACCGTAAGATAAAGGTCAAGGTCAAACGTGTCAAAACTAAATGTCTGAAAAAAGCTTACAATAATGTCAATGTACACACACCTGTTTATAGAAATAAGCTTCAAGTCCAACGTTAATAATTAACCTTGACCTACACATTCAAGGTCAAATAGAAAATTGTTCATTCGGTAGTTTTATACCTAAAGAAATCATTTAAGTGTATACACCACCATTGTTTGAGGTACACCTTCTATTCATACACTCACTTTTGACTTTGACCTTCATATTCAAGGTCAACATTGAAATCTGAACAATAACTTCTGAATCAGTAGATTGTTCATAGCGTCATCGTCCAATTGTTTACACCAATATTTTCAGAGGTAAGCATTTTTATAATATACGAACCCATGAGCGTGACTTCCATATTTAAGGTCAATACCAATTCTCTCCACACATTTGGACATTTCCGTTCAGACAAAGTTCAAGTTTACACATCCATATTGCAAGAGGTAAATAATACATATATAGCGTTTATTACAGATATAGAAAGACAATTACATGTACAGTCTGTAGTATAAAGTAGACAAAGGTTGGTTATTAGGTAATGGGAATACGAAATATAGCATATAATGCTAGTCAAGTCTGACCCCACAGACACTTTCATGTTACAAAGTTACATTTAAAGCACAGTAACTAAGGGGCAATGTGAAATATTCTGTCTAGAAAATGACCTTTGACGTATATCATCGATCTTTAGGCTTAATAGTTATTTGCTAAGAAAAGCAACGATAGATATAACAGCTCTGGTTTGCGAGAATGAGAGAATAGTCGTCTCCCAGCCTGTCTGGTTCAATAAACACCGTGTTATATTATGCGTATATATGGAAAGCCACAACTGACTTAAGTGTGCAATTACTATTATTGTATGTGCAAATACTATGTTATTATGTGCATTCAATAGCTTATTATGTGCTTACCTTAAATTATTATGTGCATACTGTATTATTCTATGTACAGTTACTATTACTATATGTGCAAACACTATGTTATTATGTGCATTAAATAGTTTATTATGTACAGTTACTATTATTGTATGTGCAAACACTATGTTAGTATGTGCATTTAATAGTTTATTATGTACAGTTACTATTATTGTATGTGCAAACACTATGTTAGTATGTGCATTTAATAGTTTATTATGTACAGTTATTATTATTGTATGTGCAAACACTATGTTATTATGTGCATTTAATAGTTTATGTACAGTTAGTGTTATTGTATGTGCAAACACTATGTTATTATGTGCATTAAATAGTTTATTATGTGCAAATCTTAAGTTATTATGTGCATACTGTATTATTATATGTACAGTTACTATTATTATATGCGCTAACACTATGTTATTATGTGCAAATCTTAAGTTATTATGTGCATACTGTATTATTATATGTACAGTTACTATTATTATATGTGCTAACACTATGTTATTATGTGCATTAAATAGTTTATTATGTGCAAATCTTAAGTTATTATGTGCATACTGTATTATTATATGTACAGTTACTATTATTATATGCGCTAACACTATGTTATTATGTGCAAATCTTAAGTTATTATGTGCATACTGTATTATTATATGTACAGTTACTATTATTATATGCGCTAACACTATGTTATTATGTGCATTAAATATGTTATTATGTGCAAATCTTAAGTTATTATGTGCATACTGTATTATTATATGTACAGTTACTATTATTATATGCGCTAACACTATGTTATTATGTGCAAATCTTAAGTTATTATGTGCATACTGTATTATTATATGTACAGTTACTATTATTATATGCGGTAACACTACGTCGTTATGTGCATACAGTAGTTTATTAAGGGCTTTCGTTAAGATCCCCCGCTAGAGGGCACACTTTCTCGCCGATTCAAACACGCACGCGCAGACTCGAGTTGCTGTTGTGTTATCCTTTTGTGAGCACGTCCCGTCGTCGTCTGTCATGGAGTCCCACGTCTGTTCTGTCAGATTTAGGTCTGTCAGCTTTCACAGCACGTTTCTTGACAGAGGGAGTCACTTTCTCTCATGTGCTCGACATGACTGAGGAAAATTTAATAAGTTTTGGTGTCAGAAGATTGGGTATGACCGACTTGATTTAAGAAGTCGGTGCCGGGAAGCTTTGGGGCGGGCCGGGCCTGGGAGCTGACAGGGGGTCCAACTCGTGCGGCAACTAGATCGCCTAGTGACGTCTAGATCGAGATCTACCGTAACTAAGGGGAGAACCGTTTGATTTCTGGGAGGGGGGGGGGTATGGAGGAAGTAGGTATGGGAGCAAAATTTTTTCCCAGTCAGAGTGACAGCAATTTTTTTTTCTACTGTCAGTCCTGCATCAATTTTTTTTTTCAAATGGAGTAGCAGTGCAATTTTTTTTTTAATTAATCATTAAGTTTGAATGCGTTGTTCATACTTATACCACATCACAATGGTTCACAATTGTACCTCTAAATAACTTGTTCTGTGCAAGTAGAAGAATTAGCAGTTAGTATGAAAGACGTCTGTCTACGTTAAATTACAACTTTAAATTATAGAACAGTTCCAAAATCAACTCTGATCAGTACTAAACTTGTTTTTCTTTGAATCAGTCAATTCCTGTAAGTTCTCAGGGAAGATATTATTTTTTGTATTTCGTTATATTTGTTGTTCCTCAATTTTCATTCTCAACTTGAGAAAGATTTATTTGTACATCTTTATAAGAGATTTATATTGAAAGAAAAACACTAGATTTTAACACTAGTCTATTGACTCCTGTCTTGTTTTTTAAATTGTCTTAATTTACAGAAACCAAATAGTCCCCTTCAGATATTGACTGTGTCATTGAGATATTGCAACAAAAATCCTGAAATATGTTTTCTTGGGTCAGAAAAGGAAAGGAAAACTTATTAAATTTTCCTCAGTCATGTCGAGCACATGAGAGAAAGTGACTCCCTTTGTCAAGAAACGTGCTGTGAAAGCTGACAGACCTAAATCTGACAGAACAGACGTGGGACTCCATGACAGACGACGACGGGACGTGCTCACAAAAGGATAACACAACAGCAACTCGAGTCTGCGCGTGCGTGTTTGAATCGGCGAGAAAGTGTGCCCTCTAGCGGGGGATCTTAACGAAAGCCCTTAATAAACTACTGTATGCACATAACGACGTAGTGTTACCGCATATAATAATAGTAACTGTACATATAATAATACAGTATGCACATAATAACTTAAGATTTGCACATAATAACATAGTGTTAGCGCATATAATAATAGTAACTGTACATATAGTAATACAGTATGCACATAATAACTTAATATTTGCACATAATAAAATATTTAATGCACATAATAACATAGTGTTACCGCATATAATAATAGTAACTGTACATATAATAATACAGTATGCACATAATAACTTAATATTTGTACATAATAAAATATTTAATGCACATAATAACATAGTGTTAGCGCATATAATAATAGTAACTGTACATATAATAATACAATATGCACATAATAAACTATTAAATGCACATAATAACATAGTGTTAGCGCATATAATAATAGTAACTGTACATATAATAATACAGTATGCACATAATAAACTATTAAATGCACATAATAACATAGTGTTAGCGCATTTAATAATAGTAACTGTACATATAATAATACAGTATGCACATAATAAACTATTAAATGCACATAATAACATAGTGTTAGCGCATATAATAATAGTAACTGTACATATAATAATACAGTATGCACATAATAACTTAATATTTGCACATAATAAAATATTTAATGCACATAATAACATAGTGTTAGCGCATATAATAATAGTAACTGTACATAGAATAATACAGTATGCACATAATAACTTAAGATTTGCACATAATAAAATATTTAATGCACATAATAACATAGTATTTGCTCATACAATAATAGTAATTGCACACTTAAGTCAGCTGTGGCTTTCCATACGTATACATGGCTATGAATGGTGTTATTTAATTCACGCGAACTATAGGAACATAGCTTAGACACCAAGTAAGAGTACATGTAGTGTCTGGGGCATATGTCTTCGATGGAGATTTGTGTTTTATTCGGTCGTATTAGTGGATAAGATTGCAAGACAATGAAATGATATCATGTCAGCAACATTTTTACCCGTACTTGTTATATACAAAGCCGCCATCTTTGTAGTGTTGACACAGCCGCCTACTGGAACAAATGTCTTGTTTAGAACATGTACGCCATTTTAGTAGACAAACTGTTCCAAACAGACACACTCACTCCGCTTAGTATTTGATGTCCATGAATTTATATACGAATCAATTCTTGAGTACGCTGGGAAATTGGCGCTACGGTAAGTTAATGCATTACCCACTGGGATAATGTGATGGCCTTCCACCATGTTTCTAGGGTTAAATAGGAAACATTCAAGTATAAATATCAGAGAAGCCTGGGGATATATTATAGATTTAGATGTTTTTCCCAAATATATTTTCTTGGTTCAGCTAGGGGCCTTTGTTACCACGAGTAATGAAATCCCTTAGGTCACGAGTATTTTCCGGTTGAATCATGGAAAATATTGGAGAATACCATAATTATACCAGCGCCAGTAATAGCAAAGAAAAGTCGGAGAAAGTAATAGTAGTTTTGAACGTTTTGACTCATATTTCGAACACAGCAGAACCAGTGACGTAGACGCGAGTTGTCGTGACGTAGAACGACCAGAGTTAATATATATTCCATAGTATTTGTTCAACTGGGCTAATGTATGATATAGTGTACTGTATTATCCTTGTGGAAATGCAAAACGGATCATATCATTTTTATTTAATTAGTTTGATTACCATACATGACAGATTACTTTGAGTACAGGTTCGTTATCACTTATGATATTTGCTAGGAAAACAATACATATTTGTATTTACCCAAATAAATGGAAAATGCTAAAGATTGAATGCATCAACATTATTTTCACATATGTTTGCATTTCACACCATAACTGAATATTTGCTAACTTAATGTGGATACTTTGTCAATGATGACTAACGACAAAGACCGCTGCGTCGTGTAATAATATAGCCACATTTGTGTTTGAAACGTGTCACCTATGCCAGTGTACTACCCAAATTAGAGTAAAGTATTTATAAACGCACATAAAGTAACACATATAAAGTAGATATCAACATACAACTTATACGTGCACCTATACGTACAAAATAAAAAAATAATGAATTTGCATTTTACTGTATAGTATATAATATTAACGAGAATATAGTGAATCTGAATACGAAACGTTATCAATCAGGAGACGCGTCGTGAATGACTATGTGATAATTGGTATGATCGAAAATACATGATCTAACTTGTATCTCGATATTGAATATTACATGAACAGTACCATGTACAGTATCAAACCAACTCAAAATAACATGGCGACCGGTTCAAAACAAGATTTCGTTCAATGTTTAACCGGTCACTAAACTACTCACGGATAAAATCGAAAACTATTTAACTGGTGCAATATCTGTAATATATTTAAAAGTACAATAATAGGTTTTAATGTTGCAATCATTGATTTAGCAACATCTTCAGTAACAATGAATACCAGATATATTATGATTCAATTATACATGGACTCTTGATGAAGATTATAAAAAAATATCAAATCAGTCTTTGTCATATTCCCTTTCTTTTGTAAAATTTGGAAATGGTTCACATTCGTACAACTTCATTATTGCTAAAATACTAATAATGATACATAACAATATGTGCTATTCTACTTATAATTGCTAACAGCTGACACCAAGTAACAACACTACACACGACTTCTACTAACCCAAATATGAACTCAAACCGTCCGAATGTTCAAGCCCCACCCCTTTTTATCCCTAATTTCTTTCAGTCTCAACCCTCCTCCATATTGTTTTCAGACCATCTGCTATCCCCTTTCAGGTGATGCCCCAATACTGAACTATCTTCTGCCGATTACATTTTTTCTTCAGCAGTAATTTGTGTTTCTGTGAAGACATTCTCGTATACCAAATCATTCTGTGAAAATTTAGCACCTTTATTCAAGTTTATATCCTTGACGTTTAGGGATTCATACACGTTCTGTTTAGCTCCTTGTAATGCTGCATAGCTATCGTCTCCAATGTCTTCATACACCGGTTTTCCGAGTTTCAGTGATTCATACTCGTTCTTTTGAACCCCTTCTAATGTTGCATAACTGGCGTCATCAGTCTTTCCATGGTGAGTAGCTCTTTCAGGATTCGTTGTGTTATCTCTGTCGTTGTTGGGGGTAGAATGATCAGTAGTTTGCCTATCTTTAGGAGTCTTCCTTCTATGTATGACTATGACTATGACAGCAACAGCAACTATGATCACAACAATGGGAACTACACTGCCGATTATCATACTAGTTACAGGCAATCCGGTAGGATCGCTTACTGGACATGTAACACAAACAAAACGAGATGTGACATGAGCTTGGCTTGCAGGGGTACTTTTCTATTATTTTCCCGTCTGTATTACACACATTCGATATTAATAATGTGTGCAAAGTAATTACATGAAATATGAAATGCAAACCACAGCAATCAAACCAAGTGAGATACAAATGTTGGTAGCTATTGATTCTATATCACCTAATTAGTAACTACACATGTACAACACAAACACACACACACACATTAATATATATATATATATATATATATATATATATATATATATATATAATATATATATATATATATATATATATATATATATATTCTTTTGAATTAAGTCTCTATATATATATGTATAGTACAGTACAGTACAGTACAGTACAGTACAGTACAGTACAGTACAGTACAGTACAGTAAAGACAAATTAGATGTCATTCCGAAAAACAATTGTGAACAATAACTTCATTTCTAAATCTCTGGTGTAAATGAATTTGCAAATTTGTCATTAAAATTGGTATCGACGGATTTCGTTCAAAGTTTAATTATTCATATCAATCATTATAAGAACTATGTTGAATTTTGTTTCATTGGCGCAAGATATTTAAAAGATCATGTGACGCAGGCAAACAGATAAATGGATAGACACACAATAAAGACTGACGCATATTTCAACAAATATGACCACCACTCCAAATAGAGTATGACCGGCATACGAATCCATGTTCACATGGTCCCAATTCGTTATTCTCTTCTCACAAGAACAGTCGTTAGATTTAGGATATCCCCCCCACCACCATTACCCCATTTTCAAAGACTAGCATGTATCAATAATCATACATCATCAAATAAGAAATTGTGTAAGCATAGTATATTTGCTTTCTGACACGTGATATTAAAATATGTCCATACATATGTCAAAAAGTTAATTATTTTGGCATGCGTATATTAGTTAATGCACAGCACTAAATATAATAACTCCTGCTCAGAATCTGCATATGTCAATTACGAAGTAAATAATTAGACTTACCACTATATCGAGTTAAATCAACAATAAATGGACCAACCACCTAAAGCGTAAAATAGAAGACAAAACATTACCTGAATATTGTGCTGTAACGCTTGACTTGTGTGTTTAACCATTCAATATGTATATAGTGTTGCCTCAACAAAATAATGGGCCATTTGCCTTCCAGATGAAGTCAGCTCAAGAAAGCGAGTCAGGGATATAACACATGAAACTAAATAATACAGGATTTGATAATATGAATGTGCAACAAGTCACATGATGTAATTACATATTATATAAAACCTAACTATGCAAGTAAAAGACAAACGCTATATATACTAATGTAGTCTGAATTACCTTGACAAATGTAGAGATATGAACCTAGAAACAATGTACACAGTAAGTGTAATAGACAATTGTAGAGAGTGGTTGTAAAGTGAAGGAAAACAAGCTCCACCTTACCCCAACAATGTAACACCTTCTTGCACTCATCATTTCTATTTCCAATGCAACTGTAATCATAAAAGTCTGTTGACTGACCTTTGTTGTAGTCAGCTGCACTCTGTTAATGGCCTTGACAACGACATAGAATTCCAATCCTTCCACTAGGTTTGAAATGTCTGTCAGCCATTCTTGGCGTGAGTTGGTGGTTGTCATAGTAACAATATCTGGATCCAAACTAGATGGAGTACTGCTCAATCCAACTTCATAATCATAAATACCACTTTCTACGTCCTCACCCTTCCAACTAAGCGAAAACTATACGAAAATATCAAATAAAGTGGATAAATATGTGTTGAATGATAATTTGAATACCTTAAACAGAACAAACGAATGCCTTTCTTAAGGACACAAAAATGTGTTTCTAGCATATGTCTGTTATATGACATTGCACGTTTATTGAAGACAGCATCTGTTTTGATAGAACAAGAATTGACGCAATCTTTCACACCTGACTGGCATATTACCTATTTAGCAGATATCACGAAAAATGCAAATTAGTTAGTTAATATTCAAGTTACACAGTGTATCTATTAGACACAATTATATAATTCAATTATTATAGAATAGAATATAACTAACATGATGTTCTTTAGTGTAGTAGGCAACATCTGATACGAGTCCATGGTGTAGACAGTCCTCATTGGTATACACTGTTGTAGAATCCAGAGTTGGCCACAGTTGAATGTCTTCAACTAAAAGTGCCACATCACTAAGGAAAGCAGAGTATATGGAAAGACCTTATGATTTGATGTTCTGACTTTATCATTACAGAATCACATAACCTTGGGTGTCAGTTTTACATTATGTGCATGTACAGTAGTTATAGTGTCATGTTTTGATGTTAATTTGCAGTTACTACTACATGCACTATTCCAATGAGTGGTTTAAAAATATGTAGTTATGATAGTGGAAACACAACAATGCATAACACTGTCTTCCCTGTTGAGCACCACTTAAGTACCAATAATTAAGAACACAACGTTTGTCATTAGGTAACATAAGGGCATTACGTTTTTTCAAAATGGCGGATTCATGATACAGAATAGGGCTTTTGGTGTGTTTTTTCTCGCAGTTGTCATTGCTAATTATGCATACGCCTATAAAAGTCATTAGCTTTTCTTACATTAGTATAAACGTTTGTGTTGGAATTCCTTGAAAACATAGAACTCCATGTGACCTGATTAAACAACAAATCTGTAGTAAATTGGAGGGAATAATGTTAAATATAGGGTGTAAGTACTGGTCTGATGTGTGACCACCACTGCAGATGGATATAGTTCATAATGTACCAAATAGTTCTGACATTTTGTTGATATATACTTGAAACACATGCGAAAGTGGTCTAAGTGAACATTAACCCTAGCTACCTGCAATTCTGTGTAACATCTGCAACAAGATGGCGGTATCTGCTCTCATCCACCATCCATACAATACCATTATCATTTTTCATTACACCAGGTTTCACCTTAACATTATCAATATTGATTTCCATGACAACTGGTGGTGTTGTATCTATGGTGATACCATCTGAACAAACTGGTTTTGATGGTTGTAAAGCCCTATTATAGGCAACCACTGTACAATGATATGTAGCAGTTCTAGGAGCTATCCAGCTTACTGAGGTTGAAGTCGTATTCACAACCTTGAAGTACAAATAACTTCATTTAATGTTACATACTCAGCACACATATGACGGTTCTAAGAATGTTCCATGTGCAATCAAAAGATGACTTTCGGTCATTTTAATTAGTATATCCTCCATGTCAGGATCGACTGAAAAGCATTTGAGTTTGATTGCTAGAGTAAGTCGAAAATATTTGTTTCGGCAATAATATTAAATGTCAGACAGATATTATTCAATTGCGTTTGTTTGTATTTAAATCGAATGGAAAGTATATTTGGCATTTGATGCTTGCTTTACATCTACATTATATGTTATTCTAAAAAGCGATCACATGCTCATGTTACTAACTAACCGGTCAGGAAAATCGGGGAAAGTAATGGTAATTTTGAGAGTTTTGACTCATATTTCGAACAGCATAACCAGTCATGTAGAACGAACATAGCATATATTCCATATTTTTGTTCAAAATGGGTTGTGCATGGTATAATCTAGTTTAATCCTGCTTCAACACTGAACACTAGGGGTCCATGTATTATCCACGTTGTTGATGTCCTTAATGGTCATAATGGTAAAGCTTAATGAATAAGATAAATAAGTTTGCTATCTGGCCTAAAATTTCCCCTTTACCATATCAGTAAACATAAATGTTTATATATGAATTGACTTTGCAAGAAATGTCATTTGACCATACAGATGGGTCAAGGTCGAATGGAAATATCTGTCTTCAATATGTGTCCGTTTCAAGGGCTAATTATACTCGGATTAAAGTAGCCATATGGATGAGGATTGGGTATTTATTTTGGATTTTGGATTTTAAAAACAATTTTATTAGATCATGGGTTCCTACTAGTAAAATCAATGCGAAACAACATAGACCAAGCCTGTGTTTGTAACTCAATACATTGCAAAAAGCTAATGTAAAAAGTTGTTATTTTACGTACAATAACAAAGAATTTACACATTTATTAATATTTTGCAATTTATTGAGTTGCAAATGAGGACTTGTCATATGTTGCTTTATATTGAATTTTGAAGTAGGAGATCATGATAACATTATTTTGTAAATTAAAACTCCCCCCCCCCAAAAAAAAAAGAAAACCAAAAAAAAAAAACAATTGTCATCCATATGGCCACTTTAAGCTGTGACCTTAGTGTAGCTATTATAATGCTTATAAAACGCAGTAGTATGGCTTCATATCAACAGATGCAATAGAACATAAGCATATAACATTCATTGGTTGAGAACAAGTTTTCAATATGTTTAACCTCTTTTTATTATAAGCTACTCACCGGTAACATTGTCGGTAGACTGAACACACTGCCATCATCACCATCCATACAGGTCTCATTAAAAATATAGGCATAAAACGTAACTTCACTCTCTCTATCATAGAATCCATCCCAGGATGCAAAGATTTCAGAGTCCTGCTGGTAGTCAAGATCACTTTCACCTGACCTACTATCGTGGACATTGCCCCGAATTGGCGGACTTGCGTCTATAGTCACCTGTGGTGAGAAAAGCTTTCCTTCTTTATATGTATCATTTAATATGTAAAATTATCACTTATTGTGACCAAAATATGTATGACTTTCTTTATATCAAATTGCATGAACATTCACATGCAAACTTAATAATATACACCATAATATTTCCCGGTGCTTGATTTATCGTCTTTGATTTAGTCGCCTAACACTTATGGAAGCTTCTAAGTAAAATTGTACAGAGCGTCACATAATGATTCCTTTACTATAAGATGGACTTGATGAACAATATTCATCACATTGGTACATCACGTAAGTACGTTACTAAGTTCTCACAAACATATACCTAATTTTTTAATTTAAGTATCAGTGCAAAGGTCAAATGTGATTGTGTTTATGGTTAAGGGTTTAGTGTATATGCAAACGTGGAAGAGGAGAACGTGTGTATGAATACCTGAAATTCTTTCACTGTTTGTAACATAGCATTATTTGTAACAGTGACGGTGTATACGTAATCGCTGTTGTGGTTACCAGTGGGTATGTTCATTTTACTGTCATCAAGTTCAATGGCATAGTCTCTATCATAGCACTCATGGTCCTTGGGTATACATCCACAGTTTGGAGCACTACATTCGCTTGACTGAGTAAGTAAGAACAAACAGAAATTACTTTAGGTATCCCGGCCTTGGCAAATATAAAAGTAATAATAATGAATGTAGTTCTTTCCCAAACTTCAAAAATTGACCTGTACAAACCCTGTCTACATTATATGCAGCCACAAATAAAATAAGAGGGGACCAAAACATCACATAAGTTGTTGTCCGGCTTGGTCTCCATTAGTATAGCTAAATTGTTTAGATAACAGCTGTGGCTCTTGCCCAATGACGTATATATAGCCCAAATAAACCGGAAGCGAGTCGCAGCAATGAGGATTAAGTAATATTAACGTTACGAGTGTGTGCGTACAGTATAACCAATTGACTGTGTTATTCATGGAGTCAATAACATTTGGTATGGAGAGATAAAATCCCAATTTATCAATGGGGAATACATCAAAAACATTAATTAGTAATGTCACTATATGAATTCAACAGTCCTACCTGTGGTTTTCTGACAGCAAGCTGGCCCTCACCATGAACTATAGAACTATTTGCCTTGTCAGCTAGTCTCCAGTGAATATTGTGTAGACCACTATGGACATCATATGCACCAAATGAAACCCTATGTGGCGGAATTATACAATATACAAAATGAACATTTGACAAAAAACATTCACTACTGGTTACGGTAAGTATATATTACTGTAAATATTGGACATAGAAGACATGGCTTTACAGATGTACAGACTAATGACAGAAAGGGTATGATGTCATCTTACGTCAAACCTAAGATACCCATTGACTGATTGACAGCAAGGTTATGGTGCCATCTTTAAAATACCTAATATTTTAAAGAGATTTATAGAATGCTAGACTGCAAAGCTCTGACGTCATCTTACCTCATCTCAAAGAGATCTATAGAATGGTGGATGGGAGGGATGGTTATTCCATATCTGGTCAAGGTGAAACCATGTAATTCAGGAGGTGTTGAATCTATATGTAGCAAAACTGATTCCATATTTGTATTGCCCATCACGTCTGTTGCCTTCACCCATACACGAATGGAATCGCCATCATTACGAGGTATATCAAACGTTTGCTCCTCTGTCTGGGTATCACAAGGAACAATGAAAGTTGTATATTAAAAATACAATACACTTAATGCTAATAAATCGAGATGTCATAAATAACTTTTGCCGAGTACAGAGTATACACATCCCCTGTATTTACTTTAAAGCAATTTGTCTTATATAGTAATACCATCATGGTATAAATGTTTAGCCGCTATGTGATTTTTGACCTTGATCACTGTCCTACAGCCGTTGTGTCGTGCAAACCATATATTGTGAAATAACAATTGCACTTATGCCGAATTTCTGAGTTAAAAAAAACACCTCCGAAAGTTTAGTCTTTGATGCTATTTTCATCTTCGAAATGTCACCTAGAGTTGGATTTGTGCAAATATTAGCATATATTTTGTTTCAAAATTACTATCTTGGTATTAGCTAACCCTAACTAAACGACGCCTGCCAAAGCTTTCAAGTAATACAAATTTTAATTGGATAAATCGTGGAAGAGTGATTACATAAATCTGCCGACCTACATTCTGATATTACCCTTTTGATATGTTTTATAGTTAATGTTGCAGTCTCGTCCATTGTTTTACTCCAATTGCTTTACTACCAATTTTAGTATTATATATTAATAACACTTCTTACAGTGAGGTTATTTGCTTTTGGGTACAATTGTATACAACTTATATAAACTTATATAAATATCTTTTTTCGAAAAAGAACACCGACATCAAACAAATAATCAATTTCAATAATATTCAGTAAGAGTTGAGTTAGAACTTACATCGTTATGGAAACGTTTTCATATCATGTTTGCCAAAAAACCCAGCCATTTTACATACACTAACCATGATATTTGTGACATCCCGCCAGTTTCCTGGTGTGGATGTGATATTACGTCCACCCTGATGATCAACTGCATAGTCTGTTTCAAATCTAACAATACCATTAATGTTTGGTATTGCTTCGTGACCTTGTTGTAGGTGGTTGACCTGTGACCTCTTCATAATCAGCTGTTAATGGTGGCGAGTGGTCTTCAATGGCGTTGAGAAGTTTATGTTGTCTGTGGAATTCATTGTAGAAATGACCTGGCCAACGTACAAACACCTGCGACAAAGAAAAGTCGAGGAAGAAGAAATTCGAAGAAACTTCATATTTGCAAAAGTCCTATCATCGCTCTCGTAACGAAGGCCATCTTTTGAATTATCTGCAATAATAGTAGCATATAAGATTATTTTGCAATTTATATATTTTAGCAAGGTCGTAGTTTTGCTTAGTTTAGGGTCATCATTCAGTTTTTATATATTTGGGTTTAAACGGAACTCGTCAATTTATACATGTGATATAAAACGGAGGGACAATATTTTACAGATACTGTAGGTACTCGTGTGTAAGTCATGATCATCGATACATTATCGTACCTGGGGTCCATCGCCAAAATCATCTTGTATATTAGTTTGCCAATGGTGACTGGTATCCGTTGTTGCTGACTCTACCCATAACGGATAGTGTCCAGTTGTATCAATTTCAACTTCATTAACATCGTCAAAAATCACGAAACGTCTTGCACGTACATGGTTGCCAGCGACGTCATCGACCGTCAATAAGATACAGTAATCACCTAATACAGTAATAAACATTAGAAGTTTCAAAAGAGAGCAAGTGTTATCTAATCTTCATTTATCGTGTCCTGCATTCCATTGTACTGTAGTTTTGATGTAGTTTTTTTCTCGATTGTTGATTCTGCGTATTTATACTGTCTTTTTCTATATCAAGTCAAGGAGGACATTAATTTTCAAAATTCTTTCCTTAAGCACTTTTTCGTCTATATTAGTTTTCCGCGACTGTCCTCACCCGTCGGTACTTAATTCTACATGTCTAGCCATAAACTCACTTACCTGGATCGGTTAATGTAATTCTAAACTGTGATATGATAGCATTAACATTTCCCTTTGCCATAGCTGGTATGGATCTGTATCCTAACTCCTCACCATATGGTTGCATCTTATACACTTCATATTCATATCTTCGTATCCCTGACAACGTATCTGACCATCCAGACCATCTTACTGTTATGTCTCCCTAAAGAGACAGAAAGAACGCAATTATACGGTTATGTCTCCCTAAGTAGATAGAAAGAAATCCATCGTATTGTTATGTCTCCCTAAGTAGATGGGAAAAACGCAATCTTACGGTTATGTCTCCCTAAGTAGATGAAAATTAAAGTTATGTCTCCCTAAGTAAAAAAAAGGAATCCATCTTACTGATATGTTTCCCTACAGGTAGATATAACATCAGGAATTCATATTAATGATGTTAGAGTCAATATTCGAGTGTATTAATTTCTTTTAACACATTCAGTTCACAATCATCACATACATGTATATCTTGTAGAGGGATGTTCTATTTACAATACGCCGCCGTCGGGATTTAAATTGTGAGAACATTGCCTTGCACTCTGCACTTCAAACAATGAACATTTTGCACATCATAGACAGGTTCCATACATATTTGTTGAATTTAGTCAATACCTGGAGTAAAAGTATGAGAGTAGAGAAATATTCGAAGAAAACAAACATTTATCATGTGTTTTTCAATATATATATATATTTTTGCAATTGTTATGTTTCAACACTTCCTATGACAGAGATTGTTTCACTTAGTTATCAGTGGTCCTCTATCAATCGTTAGATCTGAACATGTTAGTTACTGCAAAGTGTACAACTTATATTTTTAGTTATTGACGGACCCATATCAATCATTTGATCTGAAGACAAATCATTTACTGAGCAATGCACAACTTACATTCTTAGTTATTAGTGGTTCCCTTATCAATCATTTGATCTGAGCATCCACCAGTTACTGAGCAATGTTCAACTTACATTCTTAGTTATTGGTGGTCCCCTATCAAGCATTTGATCTGAACATCTACTATTTACTGAGCAATGTTCAACTTACATTTTTAGTTATTGGTGGTCCCCTATAAATCATTTGATCTGAACATCCACTAGTTACTGAGCAATGTACAACTTACATTTTTAGTTATTGGTGGTCCCCTATAAACCATTTGATCTGAACATCCACTAGTTACTGAGCAATGTACAACTTACATTTTTAGTTATTGGTGGTCCCCTATCAATCATTTGATCTGAACACCCACTAGTTAATGAGCAATGTACAGGTGTTTCATAATCCAGCGTGAAGTGTGCAGTATGAGATACTTCCATTCCGGTATAGTAATGTTTAGGGTCAATTGTGTATCCAGATGCACTGTCATGATTTTCAATTGTGACGTATCCACCATTCAGAGCTTTAGAGGTCACGTAAAACCTGTAAATATGAAAGAAGCAAATCATTTCAGGAATGACAATGAACCCTGAGCTACCATCATGATCATATACAACTTTCTGTTTTCAGTTTTAATTGACAAGTCATCATAGCTAAGACAAATCTGTAGACTGAGATACTTTTGCCGTCATTATATTATATTAACAAAATCATGAAATCATGACATTTTTACCTGCTCACTAAGGTAACAAATTGAAAGAGGGTACTTTGTAAATATATCAGCTTGTTAATAAACTAAGTGGAGAGTCAGACACTTACAGTACCATAGTCTGCGGGGGGGGCAAGGGGGGCAGCTGCCCCCCCCCCCTGAGATTTTGAAAAAAAGAAAAAGAAAAAAAAGCTACTTTTTGAATACATAGCGATGCTATTAAAATCGTTATTTACGTGACGATTCCTAGCATGCGCGATTTCAATGGATAGTTCACTAAAGTGACTGTACACTGACTCATGGCTAATATGTATCTTATATCGCTATTGTACACTGGCTTAACTTTGAATTAAAATGTGTCCAGTTAAAAATTGTAACTTTTTGCAGCAAATTAAAAATTCGTTGCGCGGGAAAGTACAAAAGAAGTGCGCACATGCACTGTGCATTTTCTGCGAGTAGTAGTCTTGAAAGTCTCCTTCATTTGAAGATAGCAAGTCACAATTATAATGTCAGAGAGTGAAACTAAAAAAAAGACGGAAAAGGTCGTTCAACGTGAGGTTGCCTGCTATGCTGGCTGCAGTGACTCCGAAGATGCGCTCGATCTCATTTACATCTTGTTCCTTATATTAAAACATTTCATGCTGATAAAACGGCAGATCTCTTTTTGGAATATTTGGTGGCCCTGAAAAACTATTAAACTAGGTACGCAGTTTAAGATCCACTATTTGAAGATATTTCTTTCAATAATTGTGTTCGACGTTGTGTTTGGTTAAAATGTTGTTTGATATAATTATCTCATTGCACTGACACTAGCGTTATTCCGCAATTCATTTTTACCTCCCGTAAGGGTACGGGAGGTATTAAAAGGGGAATGTATGTCTGTGTGTCTGTCTGTCTGTCTGTCTGTCTGTCTGTGTGTCTGTGTCATCATTTTCTAAAAATTGGCTGGCTCAATTGTAATGAAATTTGGGATATATAATCTTTAGGGTAATAGCTAGACCTGATTAGGTTTTGAGCCAGATCTGTTAATGTTTAATTAGAGAACTTTGCATATTAATGAAATCAACTAATTATGACTGCATACTTCAGACTGCAATCTTAAGACTGCATACTTCAGTTTCAATATAATTTAGTATATTCGTTAAACATAACAACATACATTTGTCCTTTAAAATTCGTTGATGTATCTTACAGCGTTAATGAATAATTTGCATAATTAATTATTTTTGGTAATTAGGCTATATCTTAAGAATACATACTTCAAATTCAACATAATTTAGTACATACGTTAACCATAAGAAAACACATATGCCCTATCAAGTTTGTTGATGCACCGTACAGTGTTAATGAATAATTTGCATAATTAATGATTTTCGGTAATTAGGCTATATCTTAAGACTGCATTAAGCAGTATCATACACTCTTACATACATTAACCTAAGAAAGCACCCTTGTCCAAAAAACAAAGCCTGTTACCATATTATTTTTTTAGTTTAATGAGTTATTTGCGTAATTAGTGATTCCCTTACGGGAGGCATTCAGTTTAAATCTGGTGAAGTGATAATTTGCTATGGAAAGAATGGCCCTGAATTTGTAAACAGAGCTGTACCTTCGACATCAAAATCCAAACTTCAATTTCCATTATAATGATAATGACAAGGAGAATTCACTGAGTTCTGACATAAACAAGGCCATAACAGTTTTGAGAGTTGGGTAAAGAAAATGATTATTTTGTTGTGTTACTTATTTGAGAAAGCACCATCCATTTTTTTACTTTGAACGTGACATCTTTTCGGCAACTACTTTGAAAGGCCAGAAAAAATGAAAAAGCTGTTCAACCTACCCATATATTTTTTTCTGTTGATGGGCAATATATCCTCATGCGAGCTTCGCATTTTTTTTCTTCAAAATGTAGGATATTTCTTTATATTTTCTGAATAGTACATGTAACAATAAACATTTGAGTCTATTCCAAATTATATAATATCGTATACAATGGTTTTCTTGGCTCTGATGTTGCATACAAGCATGAATTGAGATTAAATATCCATTGTGCACTAACAAGAATTGAACAAAAGTTTACGACCATTGGGCCATCAAAAGTCTGAAAGTCTTGAAATGTTTTGCTCTTTATTCGGGATTTGTTTGAACGAAATTAAACTTCAGGAGAAGTCATTTACCATGTGCACATCCGCATAATATCTTTCAGCTTTACCACAACAAAATACACTTCCAGATAATATGTAATGCATAGCATAATTGTTTCAATTCTGGTATTTTATTATGTCTATGGTTTGATATTTTATGCCTCTAAATGGCCTCCTACACTGTCTTATTTTCAATTTCTTTCCACCTTTGGAGTTGTCTCCTTCCAGTGCATCATTGTACCGTATGATTTTATATCTCCACTGTAGTGTAGGTGACAGAAGGGGTGGCTATAATAATGCTTGAGTTTCAATTGACGGGGCTTAACATTTTTTGAGAAGAGAGGGTGCGAGGAACTACACCCAATGTGATGGGTTAGGTTACCCGTTGACAAGCATTTTTTTATTTTTTCTGACCTTACATATGATATTTAATTGCGTATGCTAAAATATATATTATGTAAATTGCATGCAAATTTATGTAAATTGGCACTTTTCTAAATTTTAAATGCAAGATTGCACCAAGACAAAGTTCTGCCCCACTTGGCAATTTGGTCAGGCTACGGCCCTGTGATATGTAACCATGATAATAATTTAAGACATTGTATTTTGTCTGTCCCTATAGTACCCAACTAGAAGGGGTTGAAATGTAAAATTTCGTCATGATATTATACCGGGGGGGGGGGGCTGTTTCCTTAGCACAATGGCAACAACATGTACGGGCAATATTATGTTACCTGTCACCGTGTTGAAACGAGACTGAGAAATCATCATGTACTTCACAATCATACACAGCTTGGTGTGGATTATCTTGGCTATATCCAAGAGAACATGCAACATTACCACTGATAATTGTGGATCCACCTGTAAGCAAAAAAAAACTATCAATAGATAACAACTAATTGCCCTCTGGACAATGTAACATACAAACACGGTACAAGAATATAACGTTTCTGATCTTACAGTTACCATTCTTTGACTGTTTCATTAATTTTGTTAATGACTGAATCAAAAATGAAACACATTTTGTCACTACATTAATATTTCCTGAACAAACATAAATAATGTTCATTTGCTGAAATAGACTAGTTAACGATTACTTCCTCGACACAAATAACCTACTGTTCACTGTACCCAATGCCAATGTATCTGTAGGCCTATCCAACTTACTTAAATACACACAGATAGAGGTGGTCTACTAATATATATATATATATATATATATATATATATATATATATATATATATATATATATATATATATATATATATATATATATAATTTGTTTCAATTGACTATATAAATCTTTTGAATCAATCGTGATGCACATACCTCTATTGACTGACCAATCAAAAGATGCCGATACAACTCCTACTTTAAAATCATCAATGTACGAGCGTCGTGGATAAGTTGCAGCATTAGGACCATAGTATTGAGTTTCCCAGTCAACCAATATTCTGTCTGGTACAAGGTTGGTATAGACAGTTTCTAAGGCTGTCTCTGTACCACAGTCTGCTTCTACTCTATCATCGCCTGCTGTACGGATCAACTTAGCCAGGCAGTAGATCATAGAGGGCTTAGTTGTCACTGTAATTGGGAACATTATCATATTCGAATTAATGGTGTACTGCACTCAACCGAAATCCCCGAAAATATGTTTATTTTCAAGTACCAAGGCAACTTGTCCATTATAGCTATATCAGGTGCATATTAATTACAAGACATGACTAGCTTTGCATACATAATTAGATGACTGTTCATCAGTGATACAGACCCAATATAGCATTGTTCATAAATATGTACGTTTCGGCAATGTAACTGCAGCTAGCCTAGGGGCAAATAAAGTTAAGATAACTAGTGTTCACCACTAGGTGGCGTTGTAGCAGGCAATCTGTCCCATACGTCAGACTCCGATACAGATAGATGGCCTCCATTACAATGAATCGTTCGTATCTGTTGTTCTCAGCTTCAACTACTTTCACACCACCCGGGACTAATAATACATTTATCTAAGCCCAACTTCTTCATCTCTATCTTTGGACTCCTGATCAAACTTTTACTGATATATTCAACTTGCTTTTTCATGTTCTGTTAAGTACACTTCAAATAATTTCCGAACATCTTCACAAATTCTGAAAAATATCTTGTATTTCCTACGTATATACGTATATACGTATACATGTTCATCAGCGTTCATCAACTTTACCCTTGAGAGGTACACGTAGTTTCTTAATAGTACAATGTAACGGTTTTCTTGGTGCTGTGTTTTTGAAATATTTATATCGCTTCTGTCATATTTTTGTCACAAGGGATGGTTACCAGCGTCATCATTTTCTCCGGATTATCCTTCTGTGTATGATTGTTTTCGAATCGTTCAGCTGGAGACGTTCCTCTAAATCGTCTACAGGTCAGGATTGATATCCGCAGTTATATGTAGAGACTTTGTTTTACGTGCTCTTTGTTACGTGCCAGATCTTTATTATCTATGCCAACTTCGTATCATCTCTCTAGACTAGTAGAGTGTAAATTATCTATTAGCTTTTGATGAAGGGATTGGTATGAGGAAAATTGGAAATAATATGTGCTGTTTCCAGTAGTGTCTGATCCTTTCTAACCATCTAAGAACGGGGTGATACGGTCTTTTTCTTCCTCGTGTGGAACTTTATGTTGAATTGTCTGGTTGTGATGATAGACTTAAGTTTCCTCAAAACATTTTGAACATCAAGAGACCATTTTTATAACTTACGTCGACATATGATATAGACAGTGGTTATGGCTTTCTCATCTAGCTTTAACTGCCAAAGGCTCTGTTGATAAATATGCCGTTTAAAGCTCGTCTTCTTGGATCAAACGTTCATCAAATCTTGAACCTGATATGTTGTTAATTTGCATACAGTGTCACCACTAAATCCTAGTAAACTGTTAGAGTACATATTTTTCATATTACGAAATTATTTCACCATCGATGTCACTAAATCCAGGTGTACATTTACAATATGTCACTTACTTTGCATACAATCGACTTCACTAATCCCAGGTGTACAGCTACAATAAATCTCTTACTTTGCATACAATTGTTATCACTAAATACAGGTGTACAGGTACAATAGATCACTTACTTTGCATACAGTTGTCACTACTAAATACTGGTGCACAGTTACAATAAATCACTTACTTTGCATAAAGTTGTTACCACTAAATCCAGGTGTACACTTACAATAAATCACTTACTTTGCATACAGTTGTTACCACTAAATCCAGGTGTACGGTTACAATAAATCACTTACTTTGCATACAGTTGTCTCCATTAAATACAGGTGTACATGTACAATAGATCACTTACATTACATAGAGTTGTTACCACTAAATACAGGTGTACAGGTAAAGTAGATCACTTACTTTGCATACAGTTGTTACCACTAAACCCAGGTGCACAGGAACATGATGATGGTAACCCAGGGCAGAGTCCAGGGTAACAATACTTACTATCTGATCGCCATGAACATCTCTCTATTAAAGATAAAATAAGTTAAATGCATAACTTCTGGGTCTTTCTTTTGATAATACAACAGGTAAAGAAAAAGGATGATTATTAATGATATCGTTTTATATTTCGTATTTTGGCACCAGAAGCCCTGTTTAGAAGAAAACGTTTGACTGGATATATGGACTACAACAATTGTTTAGTGTAGGATAAAGATGTCTGTTACTCTATTCTTTCCACAGCTATACATTTCTTGTTCTACATTGTCAGTGTAAACTGGTCTACTGTGTCCATGATTAACGATATCATTTGGTTCATCTACTTTATATACTTAATTTAATGACTGTGTATGTATGTATGTATGTATGTATGTATGTATGTATGTATGTATGTATGTATGTATGCATGTATGTATGTGTGTGTGTGTGTGACAGGTGACAGCTACGGCAATGTGCGTTTGTTTGCTTTAAGTGTGTGTCTCTCTCTCCACACACACACACACATACATACATACATACATACATACACACACACACATACATACACACACACACATACATACATACATACATACATACATACATACATACATACATACATACATACATATATACATACATACAGAGCTGTGGCTATCACCGTAGTTCTGAATTTTCAAGTCTGCCTCTCCACCCCCCCCCCCTTTGCATCCCTTATGTTTGTTTGGCAAACCATGTTCGCCTCATCCCTGGTATAAATTCTGCTCGTTTCCCCAATGCACTGTTCTCCACAGATAAAGTTATTTAATACAGCACGGACATATGTGACTGAGTTCAAGTATTATGCTAATTTGAAATGTTTGTACAATTTCATAGTACACCAATAAAAACTGCTTATATTATCCAAGATTATACAATAGTCAATATACTTTATACTTACGTTCACATACTCTGTTAGGCCAGCCACCAAAGCTGAGACGTTCATACGCTTTGAGGTCTGCACCACGGTCATAGTTACATCGATGACAGGCATGGTTAGTAGCTGATGTACAGTGTAACACTTGACAATTTGGTATAACTGTACACCCTGTTAGATAGACAATATACATAGTTAAATCTATAGTTAGTAGCTGATGTATAGAGAAAAATAAAAAAATAAAGCTTTTCTTCGGAAGCCGAGCAGCGGACGATCATCGAACTTTAAAACATTTAAGAAAGAAATGCCGCCGCAACATTGAGTTAAAGTTATGCTTCCTGGCACCTCACTATCTAAGTAGAATTTCACACCCATTCCGCCTAGGCCTACTCAATGGGAGCAATTACGTGGTCTATTTCATAGCTAGCTACATTACATTGTGCTCTAGCGACCCAGCAGAGCATTGCCAATTCAATAAATTCTGCATCACGCGACCTCTCTCAATAAAATTTTAACAATTGACAAGTGTGGCTTACAAAATAGGTTGTCTTCACGCTGGGCAAGGCAGTCTCGGAAAAATTCAAAGTAGGACCTACTAAACTCTGTAAACAATAACCGTATTGTGTAGAATTGTGAAAATGACTTTACTTGGCGTCGCAAACGCAGAAAGAAATGCCGCTATTAGCGAAACCAGACTGTCTTGGTTCGCTTTTAAATTCCACTATAGAGTCTTGATCCCAGGTTCTTACATTTTAATGATATCTTATCAGTGGAACCATGCGTATCATATTTGTTTCTGATAAAAATATTGATTTTATTTGAGATGTTTTTAAGATATGATAACAAAAGGGCATTCCTACTATACTACTATGTGCAGGCAACGACCACAGTATACACTGTACATGTAGCCTAAACATATATTTTTATCACGTTTTCCTTCATAATTACATGCAATCTAGCAGAGATACTTCCATGTAATTTGACATTGGATAAGGGATGTTTTAAACGTCAAATCTAAAACTGAATGTTATATTCGTAAAACAATTAACACTCATTTTACCCCAGTGGGTGCCGCTAGTTTGAAAAATCGCACCCCCGTATGGTGACTGGGAAAACATCAAATCAGGTTTAAGAGTATTCTTCTATGTCTACGGGTATCATTGTCACATACACTGGAACCCTATGAATAGACATAGACACTACGAAGAACTCCTCTCCTGTCCGTCTTGTTAAAGAAATGACTTCCTGGACTATAATTCATTCTATCAATGGACATAGACTTCAACGTACCATTTGTTTGCACTTCCGCGGCAGACTGAGTGGATGCCATTATCCTTGGACATCAAATCCCTAACTGATTTGAAATTGTCTAAACTTAACTAGTGACTTACAAATATCAAGCAAGGATAGTTTATGTGTTTTATTGCTACTCTTGGAAAATCCATGTCATATGGTGATATATACGGTGATTTTGATAAGCACGGAAACTGATGTCAGCGATAAGATTATTTACTTTTATGAACTTTGTGAGTGATTAGTGAATGTTCGGCTAAGTGTACACCTGTGCATTGATCACATGTACATAAGCACTAAGAATAAAGTCAACAGACAGGGATTTATGGTTCGCCAATCAACTTTCCGAATGATCATGAGATTGTAACTATTTTAATCCTGGCCTTTACCATCCAAACTCCAAGTAAATATCTACATTGCATGTTTTTTTTTTGTTTTTTTTTTAAGCAATACATTACCTCTAACAAGAAGGGCTGACCAGTGAACGAAAAATATTTCACGTGCGATAGCATATGTTTATCGAGTGCACCAGGACACGTTTTACGTTGATGTGTGGTAAGTCGTCAGTGTAAGATCTCAATACACTTGATTCATTTTGGCAGGACACATACATATTTTGACTTCAGGTAATAGCTAGTCGAATATTGAAGCACCGCTGCCCTAAGCCGTAATGATTTGTATAAACTTGTAATAATTCAGCTGACTTCGACATTTCCTTCCCATTTTTCCTTAACCGCTGTTTCATGTACAGAATCTTTCTCTGACAAGTCGCTGTGTTTACTACCACTGAAGACCACGATATAGGGAGCAGACGACAGAGTGAACTACAAGTAGCATTTTGTAAACATCACAACTTAGACAGTGTCAGTGACAACCTTTAAGAGCCATGGTTAATACTATTAGTTGAGTAGCCCAATTTCAGATTCTGAAGTTAATTTAATATAATTTTAGACAAAGGGACGAACTTGCGAAATTTTGATCCGAAATGTTATAGTTAAAATGATGTAGGCCTGGTAATTCACTTGTGGAACATTGTGTTCTTGACACAAAGCTACACATGTTTCAACTCTAGACTAACACTAAGAGAGACACAACAAACACAGCATGATCCGTTGATACTGATAAGTATTGCTATTCTTTCTCAGTGCAGTAAAAATAGGCTTCCAATTAAAACTTTACACATGGACTTGTTGATTTTAATGGCTGCTGAAAATCCACATTTCAACTTAATTACTTCTACACCCCCACTGTGCACGGCACAATGTAACTGCCTCTTTTGCATTAGAAGTTGTATGAGGGTGTGTATTAAATGTCATACTGCATGAGTAAAACAAAACACCAAGCCTACATCATTTTAGCTGTCGTACAATGCAGTAACAGATACCAATGTAGTTGAACACTTTAAGTAGAGCATCGTAAATATGTTTGCTTGACCAGGTCTTTATTATTCATTGACGTTGAGTGGATTTTGTGAAACAAAAGAACGGTTTGTTTGTCACAGTATTCGCATCGATTTTTCATGAATTATATGTATAGCTTATCAAAATGTAAACACTTCAAACACCCAACCCCACCCCACCCCTGTCACGTTTTCATTTGTTTGTTGACTTTCGTTAACGTTTCTGTTCACATTTAAACGTTTCCAAGGCTATCTTGCCAGTGTGTAGTAGGAATGGTTCCAATTTACATACTTATATCACATTCGGAGTACTCAAATAGCAATCCTCATCTAGCTAGAATGTTATGTATGAATGATAAAAATACCAACACAACACACATGAATGGACAAAGTTACAGTGTCAATTCGCTGTGAAATTGCGTCGTAAACTACCTTACGGTAAGACCAAACTAATACCATTGGAAATTCCATTTAAACAGTAATATTTTTACCTCCCGTAAGGGTACGGGAGGTATTAAAAGGGAATGCCTGTCTGTGTGTCTGTCTGTGTGTCTGTCTGTGTCATCATTTTCTAAAAATCGGCTTGCTCAATTATAATGAAATTTGGGATATAGAATCTTTAGGGTAATAGCTAGACGTGATTAGGTTTTGAGCCAGATCTGTTAATGTTTAATTAGAGAAATTTGCATATTAATGAAATCAACTAATTATGCAATATCTTAAGACTGTATACTTCAATTTCAATATAATTTAGTATATTCGTTAAACATAACAACATACATTTGTCCTATAAAATTAATTGATGTATCTTACAGCGTTAATGAATAATTTGCATAATTATTTGTTTTTGGTAATTAGGCTGTATCTTAAGAATACATACTTCAAATTCAGCATAATTTAGTACATACATTAACTATAAGAAAATACATATGTCCTATCAAATTTGTTGATGCACTGTACAGTGTTAATGAATAATTTGCATAATTAATGGTTTTCTGTAATTAGGCTATATCTTATGAATACACACTTCAATTCCAATATAATTCAGTACACCTGTTAACCATAACAATTGCATATGTCCTGTAGAACCTGTTGGTTTACTTTTCAGTGTTAATGAATAATTTGCATAATTAATGATTCTTGGTAATTAGGCTATATCTTACGACTGCATACTTCAATTTCAATACAATTCAGTACATACATTAACCATAACAAATTGTGTATGTCCTATAAAGTTAGTTGATGTACCTTAAAGTGTTAATGAATAATTTGCATAATTATTGATTTTCGGTAATTAGGCTATATCTTAAGACTGCATTAAGCAGTATCATACCCTCTTACATACATTAACCTAAGAAAGCACGCTTGTCCAAAAGAAGCCTGTTACCATAGTTTTTTTTAGTTTAATGAGTTATTTGCATAAATAGTGATTCCCTTACGGGAGGCATTCAGTTTAAATCTGGTAATGCTGTAATTTGGTTTGCCTTGGAAGCATGACATAAGTTCAAATATGTTCACACAATACGTAAATGATGGATGGGTGGATGGATGGATGGATGGATGGATGGATGTATTGACGTAAAGTGAATTATTGTATTGATACAATATGTATTACCTCGGTATTAAATTTCACTAAGTCATTTTGACTCATGAAGCAGAGAACTACAGAGCGCCTTAACGGCAATGGGCAAACAGTAGATCAGATATACTTATCATCGGTGACATATTTTAATCGATATATTTGGATGTGTCAGTAAATCCAGTATGACGTGATGAGCTATTTTTAGTGTATGATCAAAACATTTCCTTGTTTACGAACTTTAAGATATAATTAAGGTAAAATTCGTCCAACGATCACGTTGTACTATGTGATGATGGCGAGTTGAATTACAATCTCAGTCTGAGTTAATTTCCGATTTTGGACCAAGTCGATTCAGAGAGTAAATAGTCCGGGACGGCTTAGAAGGTACGATCTCAACAATGTACCGTACTCGAACTTAAAAAAAACAAGCATGTAAAATAATCAGTTAGAGAGCAAAGCAGTAGATTTGGAGTATCTTTTTAAAGAGTGATAATCATAGCCATCTCAAATTAATTTTGGGTCCAATTTCTCCACCCACTTGTTGAATCAAATATAGAATCAAATTTCAAAGTTAAAATGTCGCAATCGGTCTTACCGCCAAAGACAAATAACCTCACGAGACATGCAAAATGTACCTGACATCATGTCCCATGACGGGAAAGCCAAGAGAAATTAATTAGCCCCAAAGGGCGAAGCCCGACGCCAATTTCAACCAAACCTGGAATAAATGTCCGGTGTTATAGAGGGCATATGCACGTCCCCTGGTTTTGCAACCCTCACGGCAACAGCGAGCGAAATTTGTCATAAATAATCGCACATTGCCCAATAACTCTTGAAGTTTAACATATAGAGACCTCATTCAAGTTTCTAACTCATATTATCAATCATGAGTTTTTTAATTGCACATTGACTTTTTACCTTGACCTCCATCTTCAAGGTCAAATAGCCATATTATTGTCAAAGTGTGTATGTATATCTCTGATATGTATGGGCTGATTTCAACCAAACCTTGTACAAATGCTATAGTATGCATATACACATCACTTCGTTTCACAAATGCAACCCCAACGATAACAGCAATATGGTGGCCATATTTGTTGTAAATAATCACATTTTGGCCCATAACTCTTGACACTTAACAGATAGAGACCCTATTCAAGTGCCTTCATTATGGTTTCAAATGGTGAGCTTTCTATAGACACACTGGCTTTTGATCTTGACATTCATCTTTAGGGTCAAATAGCTATGCCTTCCTATTTTGAAATCATTAAGATAATATAAATATTAATGCTAATGTGCCTGAAATTGTCAAGCTCTACACATAATAGACAAGAAATGAACAACCCTTTCAGGCCGGTGTTGTCAGTGTATCTTTTTGATTGCCTTAAAGGCCATGCCATAGTTGTTGTCCGTTTTGAACTGACAGCCTGCGACATAATGTACAAACTAAAGAACTTGTTGTAGTCCCTACAAGAAATTCTTTTGGGGGACTATGTTTTCAATGAAAATAGCGGGATATGGTTAACTTCAATACAGTTAAAGTGTTAGAAGCTAAGGGATATATATTTAAATGAAAATACTCCATTTAAACTTTTCTAGTATAATCGTAATGTCGATGCATCATTTCCGTGACATGTCATCGGAACATTTATTAATTATATCTTACTACTAATGCTTGGTTTTAGTTCAGTTAATTGCAAATAATGGTCAGGAATAAATTAATACGTAGAATACTGTGATTAGCTTTAATGTGCCGAAAACATTAGCCCACCTAAAAAGAAAATTACAATAAATAAATAAATAAATAAACTCTGCTTTAACTGTTTTTCTAGGATATCTTCGAGCGTGATTTAGGACATGGTAATTACTCAACTATATCCTTCTTAAAACCTGCTTGCTGTTTGTTGTTTATCGATCCATGTTAGTGGCTTGTTGTAATGTAACTCGGCTTAGCAATTTGTTTCAAAAACAGCAAACTTACGTTTATCACAGCAAGTATCCCACCATTCATCAACACATCTACAGGTTGATGTCAAAGGAGAACCGTGACCATGACAACCAGGATTATTACAACCGCTACGTGAATCGGTAAGGGAATAAGAACAAGAACCACCACAACACTCTGTCGTTGTTTTATATCGTGTTCGTGTCTGTCTACCACTTGTACCACACGGTACGGAACAGAAGGACCACTGAGTCCAAGTACTGACTTCACAATTCCTTGGTGACGGTGAAGGGGGGATTCGACGACGACGACGACTACTCCAAAAACCATTACTCTCGAAAATCATTATATTTACGACAATAAAGACTGTGACAAAACGAATAAATTTCATTTTGTCTCATTGATGTGGGGTATAGTAGCAGATATACCAATAATTGGAATTCGTGGTTGGAATGCACAGACAACGTTATTGCGTGACAATATATAGGCGGTATTCAAATTACTGCTGACAAATGAATGACGGGTAATTGGTATAAACCCTATCGGATAACAAATAGGGATTTCCTTTTCATTTGCTGTTGTGACAACTTATATATTCTTATTATTTCTGGAAAATTGATTTTGTCACCCAAAATTGTTCTTATAAAAGTAAAATTGCTAGATATAATTATTGTCACACGTAACGGGATGGGTGTCAACGTCATTGTACATGTACCTCTCAAATATATCATGTAAATCAATATATTCGGTAACCGGTTTAAGAAAAATACGTCAAACTATGGGGTATAAATTTTACGGAACCTACAACGTAACTGCGTTGAGTAGATATTTGCACAAAACAAAGACAGCTGTACTTCACACTCTGTTATTGCTAGGATTCTTATCACCATATCTTCGAGGAGGTAAAGTGTTGAAGTATACCTCATTCAGCTTTTGATTTCATGCAGGGTTTTAATTGTTTCAAATCCGGGTTCATAGTACGGCTCCTTGTCAGTAATACAGTGACAATGTAATATATTATTTTGTCAGAAGCTCGTTCATACTAAAATGTATAACAATTCCCTAACATAGCTTCAATACTATCAACAGTGTATTATCGATCACCTTCTGTCATAAAAGTTGAAGTAGGTTCACCTGCATATAACGTCATTGCAGTTACAATTAATTACATGCTAGTCATCATCTTTTACTTCGTTCAGCAAACGAAAATATGAGTGACCTAAGAGTCACATACCTCCTCAAGCATAATTTACGAAAATCAGGAAGACATTTTGGAGATTTTTAACTTTTTGACTCATATTTCGACCAAAACAAATCCAGTGACGTAGACACGGGTTGTCGTTACGTACAACGATCAAAGAACATAATTCATTTTCTAGATCTGTTCAAACACAATAACCTGGGTTGAGTATATATGGTATAATACAATTAATGTTGTATTTATTTTACAAGTTTTTATATCATTCAATATAAAATTGTAGTAATTATACAGTTGCTGAAAAAGAATTATATGTATTCTCAACAAATATAAAAACATGACTTTATCTGTGTAGAAATTGACAACTTGTATATATTCTTTATATTGGTATTTGATGCCAAACACCAGGTCACTCCAGATCTGATTCACCATAATTTCACGCATGCGTCGTGACTTCAGAAAACACTTACGAAGCATGCTGGATACCTGGCCAAAGCTTTTGTGGGCCAATTGTAAATTTTGGTGCAATACGAAGTTAAATCCATTAATGTAGATTACATTGCTGATTAAAATGGTTAAAACCAAATAAAGACAAATTATGTGTTTCAGATAACCCAACCAACCCCAGTTTATGCCAACGACTCTAAACATTTGTACATCCAAAAACTCGTGAGAATTATATTTTGCTTCTGTTTATGAGCAAACTACAAGCTGCATATTGTAGTATTTGTTTACTTTATATATAATTGTCTTCTTTTACTTCTTCAAAACATGACGAATGTCCCCTATTAGCCGTTCAAGTGCCACAAACCCGACTTGGTGAGCCAGCAAGTAAAAAACATTGTTTGCATCTCTAAAGCTATTTGCAATGTCACTGATAATAGGTCAATATAAAACTAATAACAATCAATATAACATTGGGCTTAGACTTGCCTGATATGATTTACTCCTTGGATATAATCTTACACTGTGAACTACACTTTTTAATTACATTGATCATGGAGAGAGAAATGGTTGCACAATAAAATACGCCACTTGTTCTTCGTTAAAATAAAGATGGTGGAATTTTGACTTGCAAAATGAAATTACTCATATATATATATATATATATATATATATATACACATATATATACATCAAATTATAACATCAAATGTAAAAATAACAGACACTCAACTCTAAATTAGAATAAAATTTATATCTATTCTAAGCTTCATCTTCAGTCATAGAAGTTCAATAGAGTTTATCATTACAATACAAATAATTTTGTATATATTGTATATAAGTACATATATCATTCAATATAAAATCCTCGTAATTACAAAATTGCTTTAAATTAATTATCTATGTACTCAGCAAACAAAATAACATGACTAGATCTATCCAGAAATTGATAACATCAAATTATATCATCTCACGTCATTATTAAATTCAACTATAAAAATTAATGATAAACACTAAAGTAGAATGGAATTTCTCATTTTACTGCCATTCAGTCAAGCTCGATAATTTAATAACGGTGTGGCGTGCCAAAAGCCCTACCAGTAGACAGACGAACAGAAAAAATGTGCATTGTAATAAAAAAATATTACATTTCACAATGTTCTTTTGCGCGTGAAAAAAAAGTATATATCAACTGCAGCTAGCAGACGATACTAGTCTTGTATACAAACTGAATGATCAAGTGTAAATATCACATTCACAACCAGAACCCTACATATTGGTGATTATGATACGATCTAGTATCTATCAGTCATCTTCCTCGGCAAAAAACGTCATCGTCAGACTGTCTCCTAAGAAATTAAAAAGATATAGAGTGATATTAGAATGAAGCATGCCCCGCGATATAGCAAAAAATGCATCACGTGGTCATAACATAATAGTGTTGGATATTGTTTGCCTGATTTGCCAGCATAGCGTTATAACTCTAGACCCTTGAATTAACGAAGAGCATACTGTGAAATCGAATATGGTGACGAGTCAAGATTGTAAAGGGACATTAGTCCCAATTTCTCTTAAGCAGTAGTTTGTGATTGTATGAGAGGTTAGCTTATAGTAAATCATTCTGTGAAATTCTGAGGCCTTCATTCAAACATCCTTGATTCTAAGTGATCACTACCCTAAATGCATTTGATTCATTCAAATTCTGCGTAAATTCAGGTTCCAAAGTTGCATAGTCTTTCTCATTTAATACACCCTCCTAATGATGTGTAATCAACGTCGTCGTCAATATATCTTTTACGGATTGCTCCTTTATCACCCTTTGCGTTATCTCCTTTATGTTTTGAAACATCTACGTCATCGTAGCCGTCGTTGTCACGTGAATAATCAGTATCTTGCTTACTTCCCGGGGTCTTCCTTCTGTGCATGACCACGGCAACAACAACCACAGTTATGATGATTAGCACAACTGCTCCAGCGCCCACAATTACTGCAGTCATCGCATGGAATCCATCGTATTCTGAAACATGATATAACAAGAGGTTTCAATATTTTCTGCTCATCTATTACCGGGATCGCTACATTTTAAAGGTGAACACAAGCGAGTTTGTTTTCAATGTGTCCTAACAACATCAGTTGATGTGCAAAGTGTCGTGAAAATGTTATGTCACCAACCAACATTGCACTAACTCTGTAAAAATAAAAAGGCATGGATGATGTTGTAGTACAGTTTAATTTCCTACTCATGTAATCATTGCTAGACATATTTACATACATCTTTTGAAGATTTATTCCAGTACTAACCTATCCATGGTTTTATATCTTCAATATATTTTCGGCATGCTCTTATTGCTAGACACATTTGCATACATTTTTGGGATATTTAATCTTTTGCCTACCCTTCATAGTGATATATTGGCTTGATATACATTTTACAGGCTCATATCGGTCTTATTGTTAAAGACATTTACATATTATTTTAAAGGTTTATTCAATTTCCTACTCACTCCTATTGTTTGATTTGCAACAAGCCTTCGTCGAAGACATAGCCCCCACAGAAGATTTGTTGTAGTAGAAAAGAATGGATTTTTGTTGGTATTATTGAAAGGTGTGGTGTATTGTTTGAATATAAAATAAAGTTTTAGATTGAAATGTTAGAGTACTTAGTAATGTAATTGTTGAAATGTATGAGGAGTGGTGTATAGAAAACGGAAGTATGATTTGTTTGCATGTGTGTGTGTGTGTTAAAGAAAGGACTGGGGATATTTGATTGGAGTGAGTTTGTTATAATGATATGCATAGGTGTGACTGTGTATTTTGGCAAGTGATGTTGAAAGTGAGTGTGGGTTGACATATACAGTATTGACTTGATATAAATTGCGACCATATACTCTGATTAGTTTTGTAGGTGAGTATGGCCTGAAGTAATGTAAGGGAATGCTTTCCTCTAGCCTGACACTACAATGACAAGTTGTTGAGTCTGTGCAGTATTTTGCAGGCTTTCAGTTATAAAATAATGTCATGGCGAGTATGCCAATTAAAAAGATACAGCCACTCAACACCAAAAGGGGATTATTTTGTATTTGTATGTGTAGATCCTGGACAATTTCAACTATGTCAGCATTGTCTTTGAGACTGCAACATAGAAACCGATATTGAGCAGGCAGACAGTTGAAATCACATGGCTTGTGCTTGCCACAGAATTACAAATGTATTTCAAGAAGTGTTTGTCCTCTGATCTTAAACACTGGGGTCAAAATCAAAAGTCATGGTCTCATTACAAGGGTCATTACTGATAAAATAGAGGTAGACACGTGAATGTTACCTAAATCTACTAAAGTTCTAAAGTTAATGAGTAAAATTTGAATACTTATGACAAATATAGCTGCCATTTTTCTGTTATTGTACAGGTTGTGAAACGAAGTGACATGCATATGCAGGCTATAGTATCTGAGAAGCGTGCCAGTTTTGGTTGGAACCAATCCATGCATATCAGAGATATACATATACACTTGTACAAAAATATGGCTATTTGATCTGAAGGTCAAGGTTGGGGTTTGTATGTGTTAAAGTTCAAGAGTTATTGACAAATATGGCCACCATGTTGCTATTGTCGGTAGTTTTGTGAAACGAAATGATATGTATATGCAGACTATAGCATCTGACATTTGTACAAGGTTTGGTTGAAATCAGTCCATGCATATCAGAGATATACATATACACTTGGGCAATAAGATGGCTATTTGATCTGAAGGTCAAGGTCAAAGTTCAATGTGTCATTAGAAAGCTCGTCATTGAAAATATAGGTGAAGACATTTGAATGAGGTCTCTATGTGTTAAAGTTCAAGAGTTATTGGGCAAAGTGTGATTATTTACTACAAATATGGCCGCCATGTCGCTGTTGTTGCGAGGGTTGTAAAACCAAGTGATGTGCATATGCTTTCTATAACATCTGACATTTGTACCAGATTCGGTTGAAATTGGTGCATGCATATTGGAGATACAGGTGGATACGGACGTACGTACCGAAGGAAGGACGGGCAGAAGGATGGACAGACAGACGAACCGAGGCCAACGGCTAATAAACCCTGTCATTCGACTGTTGCTAAGGGAGTGTGCTTAGTTGCTAGGCCGCTTATGTTAATATTACACACTAACAAATTGAAGACTAGCAGTTTTATAATTATTACCAAATTTCAACCCCTGTAGTTCGAGAGGTAAAGTTTAATACCAACAAAATCACTTGCATAATCTACAAGATAGATCTACAGACAGAACGAAAGGCAGACAGACACTTTACCATGAACGATCCTCAAGTTTAATTGCGTCAGAACTTACGTATGTTACGTATCCCACAGATAATATAATGTTGTAATGAGTTCTATAAAACAATACAAATCAATTACAATCATATGTGCTATTTTAGGCCTAATTTGATATCTGATGGGATAATGATGCAATATTATCTCTTAAGATGTACAACCCAAGATAAATCACTACGATATTTTAGCCGAATCAACCAAGTACTCTTTGAAATAAAAGATTTTTGAACAAAGTCATATTTTTATTTCTTTTTCGCATATCGCCGATGGGATCACCATGTCATGTGACTATTAATTATTTGTGTACACAACCCTATCAACATCTTCACCAAATGTCAGGAAAAGTATTTTTTTAAACAAATATCACTTTTTTTACCTAATACGCAGATCTTCGGTGCGATCATTTCCATTTGAATAATCTCCCAACTAGACAAAACAAAACACCCCCACCAATATCAAAATAATCCACTCACTTTATTTGAATTTAAGTCGTACACACACTTTTCATTCTTTGGATACTTGGCGCTATAAAAATTATTTAGATGGATGGATGGATGGATGGATGGATGGATGGATGGATGGATGGATGGATGGATGGATAGATAGATAGATAGATAGATAGATAGATAGATAGATAGATAGATAGATAGATAGATAGATAGATAGATAGATAGATAGATAGATAGATAGATAGATAGATAGATAGATATACAGCTGGCTCACTGGCTTAATAAATGACTGACGACACACTGTCACGCTATTATAGCAAACTCAATAATCTAACTTCTGCCCAGCCCATAATATATTGGGATTAATGATTACACTTACCAGCATCATTTTTCGGAATTAAATCTACAAGGTATGAACCATCCACCTATACGAGGAATTAATTAATATAATGATAATATTATTGTAATTTATCCACTGACATTATGTGAATTATGGTTTAAAGAATGAAATGATAAACAATCATAAGTCAGATATTGATTACGACAGCTGTAAATAACCAGAGTTTGGCACGGATATTGGGCAAACAAAACACAGTATGTATGTATGTATGTATGTATGTATGTATGTATGTATGTATGTATGTATGAGTGCGTGCATACATGCAGATATATATATATGCATATTATATTTGATGCTATATACCATGCCATACCATACCTGAATTGTTTTCACGTTTTGTAACATTGCATTATTAGTAACAGTGATGGTAAAAACATAGTCATTGTCAATGTGATCAATAGGTATAACTTTACTGGCATCAAGTTCAATAGTATAGTCCTTGCTATAACATTCACTATCCTTGGGTATACATTCACAGTTTGGAGGGCTGCAAGTACTGGGCTGTAAAAATAAGTGAAATGAATAATGAATATTTATGATTAGGAATGTGTACATTTTATATAAAACATTTCTCGAAAATCAAAAATTAACTCCAAGCACTGTACAATAAATTAACCCTTACAAAAACCTTTTGTTTATAGTTTCTCAACTTCCTGGGAGATAGAATACATAAAGCTATAACACACGCAGGATCGAACCATTACCTAAACGATAGTTAGTGGACAGGAGCAAGCCTAATGGACATGGCGCTGTAGTAGCAAACGTCTGATATTTTGCGTGAGGTCAGACAGAGGTTAAAATAAATTATGTTACCCCATACGTGTTCTGTTATGTTAGTCATTTAAAAGTATGACACCCATACAATCACATTCAATTCGACAAGCCTTTTGCGTGTTCAGGTTTTTCCAAAAACATCACCCATATTGTCTGCAATTCTGTTACATAACCAGGTGCACTCACTCACTATGTTAATGAACAAATTATCTGTAGATAACCCATTATACACATCTAGACTAAATGACAGGATTATTGCCCGAAGACGTCATTCTCATGGCAAGGACACAGTCATATGCCAAGTTCACATATGTTTCAGTTCACTAGACAACAGCAGGTACAAGATAGAAATCATCTTCTTTGGCATGTCAGCTTAGTTACCTGCTTATGAATTGACTACAGTGAAATTGTAGCAGTTAACATGATTGTGGGCAGTGTCCTTGAACGATTAACAAAATAGAGGACAGTTTCATTGTACAAAAACTGATAAGTGTCCCGCTGAATGGAAATGACATCATTATTGAAACAAGACAAACTCATTTTAATAATATCCAGCATTTTCGCTGAAGAAGACAAAAGCCAGATGCAATCTTTGATGTTCATTTTTATAAAGAAAAAACATCACAATTGTGGTGTTCTAAAAGCAAGTCATACCTGTGGCTTTCTCACTTCAATTTGTCCTTCAACATCAAATACAAAATTATCCGTAATGTCATCCAAGACCCAGTTAATTTTGTGCAGACCACTGTGTTCATCATGTGCATCAAATGCAACTCTACATGATGAAAAGGAAATAATTCAAACTTACATTTAGAAAAAAAAATTATATTGTTTAAATTTAGACAATATACGAAATGTGCTTGGTAAAATATATGCTGTTTGGCACTACTGTATAGTGCAAGATGACTGAGGTACCATTGAACTAATCTCGGCTTGAAAGATTGTGACATCAACGTTAATTTCAAACGATATGTAGTGTGATGGCCAACAACTTAGTGATCGCTCATATCAATAAGATAGATATTTTCAGACAGACAGACAGACAGACAGACATAGTGTGATGTCATCTTACCTCAATATATGAGTGGCATCGCTGTTTAGTCCATCTTTTAACAGGACGAGGTTATCTATTTCAGGTGGCGTTGAATCTACATGAACCAAAACATCTTCCATGTTTGTATTACCCATCACATCTGTAGCCTTCACCCAGACACGAATGGAATCACCATCATTACGAGGTATATCGAAAGTTTGTTCTTCAACCTATGAAATGAAAAGTGAGAAAAATCATCAGCACTATACACCTTGTTATATATCTGTGAATAATTAAAAACTGAGAATACAAAGCCACATATTTCAATGTTCGACTTGTTTAATATTCAAAATAGATCAATAGACTTCAAGATAAACGTTTACTATAAATGATATTTTAACTTGAAAATGCAAGCTATTGCAGAGTTTTGCTAAAGTGGAACGCTACTGAAGAAATAAAGGCATTTTCCTAAGTTATGGGTTCAGCAGAGTCATTTCATAAATTCACATCACCAACTATTTACTTGATGTTTCAGAGAAACATCAAGTTTGTATTTTACCCTTATGTTTTTTTTGGCTTGGCGCCACTTCCTGATGAGAGTCACCAGGCATAATATATTCATGTGTATACAATGAATATTCATGAGAGATATTTATATTGAAATGAAATTGCATTCAGGAGTCATATATCTGTGTGCGTCAATCATTGATCTGGTTTTCACACAAGGCAAAGTCTTCCAAGCAATAAGTACTTTTAATTAGATAAATCCAGGCCACATTACTACATGAATCTGGTGACCTTTGTTCCTGATATTAATTTAGCATTCACCTTCACATTGCTAGCTTTGCACACACGTGTGGTATAATATGTATCGTCTTGCCAAGTGAAAATATTCAGGTATGTGACCTTCCATGGACCTACACTACCGACATATATCTTAGAACTGAAATGTAGATTATAAAGGCTACACGTAATATACACTAACCATTATATCTGTGACATCCTGCCATTTTCCTGGTGAAGATGTGATACTACGTCCACCCTGATGATCAACTGCATAGTCTGTTTCAAATCTAACAATACCATTAATGTTTGGTATTGCTTCACGTGACCTTGTTGTAGGTGGTTGACCTGTGACCTCCTCATAATCAACTGGTAATGGTGGTGAGTGGTCTTCAATGGCGTTGAGAAGTTTATGCTGTCTGTGGAATTCATTGTAGAAATGACCAAGCCAACATACGGCAACCTGTAACAAGAAATGTCATATCATTAAAAAAAATTGTTTGTAAGAGATTGTAAATGTCTGCTGAATATTAATAGGCTTTAGCACTAATCTCGGGGTTTTTTGTAACCCCCTCCCCCCCCAAAAAAAAAGAGAGGAAAATCTCGTCTTAATGTCCGTATATTGGGTAGCGATCGGTTTTTAAGGCTAGGGAGGGGGAAATCAGGGGGTAACTTCAATTGTGGACTCAAAGAAGGGGTCAACATTTTTACGAAGTGAATAAAGGGGTGGGGTTCACCTTATTTTAAACAACTAAATAAAATCATGATCCACGCTGTTATCATGAGCCTAGCCTGTGTCTAGATATTTGCGATTCAATGTCCATGTGTATATAGTTAATCTAGCTCCTATTCATTTTCGTACGTACGAGTTATGATTACTAGTACTACGCATCATCTCCGTTGAGGTCCCATATTTATTTTGGCGTGAGATCAATAGTTCAATGTAGGATACACACGAAATTATACTAGTGTGGGGTGGGGTGAGTGATGAGGTCTCTTATATTTATGAAGAATATTTTACTTTTTTAATGAAATATGATTTGTACCCCCAAATCTTATATTACTTGATAATTAGCTGAATTATTCTATAATGGTAAAAGTTCACTCACTCTAAAAGCAATCTTAGAACGTTTGGTTACTAAACCATAAATAATTTGTATACTCTTAGGGTTCATGATTGAAGAGCTTTGTACATGCGAAGCAATGGTGGATTTTGATTAGCAATTTAATAGCTACACTTAAAATTACTGACAATGTAACATGTAAAATTAACAACGGTGTGTGCGGTATTACGCAGTAACAAAAAGACACTTTATTGTCAACAGATTGAGGGGGTATCAGTGTTTTTTTTATTTGCCAGAAGTGGGGTGAATTGTTTTGTTTCACCAACACATTCACTAACCTGAGCACCATTGCCGCTCTCATTTTGAAGATCAGTTTGCCAAATGAGGCTAGTATTTGATGCTGCTGACTCTACCATTAATGGATATGTTCCAGTTGTATCAATTTCAACTTGGTTAACATTGTCAAAAATCAGGAAACGTCTTGCAAGTATGTGGTTCCCAGCGACATCATCGACCATCAATAAGATACAATAGTCACCTATTATTTGGTAAAACACCACAAGCTTCAATTAAAGCTGGGTTCTAGCATTCCTAATATTCAAATAATAATATCATTAATTCCAAACGCAATTCACATATTTCAATAATAGATTTTTGCTTTGTAAACAGAGGGTGGACCTTTAGCCTATACTATTTTACTACCTCTAACCACCCCTCCCCCTACACACAAACACACACACACACACACACACACACACATCCATCCATCCATCCATCCATCCATCCATACATACATACATACATACATACATACATACATACATACATACATACATATAGTATTTAACTAAACAATTTCCCCCCTCTGAAAGATGTAGCAAATGCTTACACCATACACACTTACCTGGATTAGTTAATGACATGGTAAATTGTGATTCATTAGCATTAACTTCTCCTGTTGTAATAGCTGGTATTGATTTGTATAATAATTCATCACTATATGGTTGCATCTTATACACTTCATATTCATATCTTAGTATCCCTGACAACGTATCTGACCAGCCAGACCATCTTACTGTTATGTCTCCCTAAGTAGATAGAAAAAAATGTAATCTTACGATTATGTCTCTCTAAGTAGACAGAAAGAACGCAATTATACTCATATGTCTCCCTATTAAAGTAGATTGAAAGAACTAAATCTTACTGTTATGCCCGACTACCCCCCCCCCCCTTAAGTAGATCAAATAATTCGTAACTGTGATCTGGGTGGTTGAAATATGAAATATCATTTAGACTTCTAAAGAAATATTATATAAACCACTCATTTTATTCCAGACATATCGCTTAGTATGTGGTTATTCTTGCGAACATAGATAAATGGGTGAATGAGTGATAAAGAGACAAACACCTAGATGCTATTTAGGGGACCTCTGTCAATCATGAGATCTGAACACATGTCAGTTACCAGCAGTTACTTACATTTTTAGTTATTGGTGGTCCCCTATCAATCATAAGATCTGTACATCCACTAGTTACTGAGCAATGTACAGGTGTTTCATAATCCAGTGTGAAGTGTGCAGTATGAGATACTTCCATTCCTGTATAGTAGTTTGGTGGACCCACTGTGTATTCATTGTCGTTGTCATGATTTTGAATCGTGATATATCCTCCATTCAGAGCTTTAGAGGTCACATTAATCCTGCAAAGACAATAATACAATTTTATCACTTCAAAAAAGTTTATTATTAAACCTACGCTTACAACGGTAATCTCAGCCTACGTCCATGCATAGCAATTACAACATTAATTATGGATGATAAATGTTACCTTGGCTATAGTGGGTATGATATTTGATCTGCCATAATGCTGAGAAGCTCAGACGGCCTTGATATCGCCAGAGTAACGTTTTCAAACTTTATTGACCCGTCAAAAGAGTAACAGAATGTATGGACAATGATGTTACCTGTCCCTGTGTTGTAATGCGAGTGTCAAATTATCGTGTACTTGACAATCATACACAGCTTGGTGTGGGTTATCTTGGCTATATCCAAGGGAGCATGATACACTACCATTTAGAATTGTGGATCCACCTGTAAATACAGCACAATGTTAATCTCCATAAGTCTTAGATTGTGAACGTCTGATGATTTGCAAGGCATACATACATACATACATACATACATACATACATACATACATACATACATACATACATGCATGCATGCATGCATACATACATACATACATACATACATACATACATATATACATGCATGCATGCATACATGCATGCATGCAATCATACATACATACATACATACATACATTCATACATTTTATTGAATGTACGAATAGTTAATGTACAATTTCGTAAGAAACAAAAGATAAAAACGTTCAATTCAAGGGTGTGGTACTTTTGCCATCTTTATATTTAACATTGGAATTTACAGTTTTTTTCGAAGAAGTTGCCCAAAATATTGAGCGAACTATCGAGATCAGTGAGTCTGGTTTCACGTTGATATAGACACCATAAAGATATCACACAGAAATCACTTACACAGTGCCAACTCTTCATTTAGTTAATGCTATAAACAGTAATAACATGCACACTACTACAATTGCAATATACATGAGGTGTCATTTCACTCAGTTCAAATAGAATCCATGATCAACCGGGCTGTTTCTGTCATGCTGTTACTGTTTATATCGTTAGCTAAATAAGGAGTCCACACTGTGTATTCAATGTTTGAGAGTTATCTTTATTTGCGTCTATCTCAACATGAAACTCGCTGATCTTGATGATTTGTTTAACAGTTTGAGCAAGGTTTTCCGAAAAGTGTCGTGCGTTCTGGACGAAAATAAAGAACTAATGTTTCACCTATCCAGACAGAAGTGTATGGGTGGTCTAACGTCTCCAGTAACGTGATTTCCATCTACTTCTTCTACTTCTATACTGTGTAAACATCCTAAAAAGGATTATCATCACACAGGCGTAACGCTGGCGGCGTCCTTTAGATCTCACCCGTGTTCAGGTGAGCACGATCTATGAGATCGGTGATATCAATGCATCTAATGATACAAGGCAAGTATTTCGTTTGAATTGTGGTGTACTGACCTCTATTGACTGACCAATCAAAGGATGCGGATACAACTCCTACTTTGAAATCATCAATGTACGGGTGTCGTGGATAAGTTGTAGTATTAAGACCAAAGTATTGAGTTTCCCAGTCAACCAATATTCTGTCTGGTACAAGGTTGGTATAGACAGTTTCTAAGGCTGTCTCTGTATCACAGCCTGCTTCAGCACTATCATCGTTTGATGTACGGATTAACTTAGCCAGACAGTTAAGCATTGATGGTGCAGTCGTTACTGAAAACAAGAAAAACAAGAACAATAAGGCACTAACCATACAATTGAAACCAAGTTGTACAGTTACTATAAATCACTTACATTGGATAGAGTTGTTACCACTAAATCCAGGTGTATAGTTACAAAAAATCACTTACTTTGCATACAGTTGTTACCACTAAATCCAGATGCACAGGTACATGATGATGGTAACCCAGGGCAGTGTCCAGGATAGCAATATTTACTATCCGGTCGCCATGAACATCTCACTGCTCGAAGAAAAATGAATTTCAATGCACAACTTCTGGGTGTTTTGATACGGCAAATATTAAAGGCAAAGATGATTGAATGATATCGTTTTATATTTCGTATTTTTATACCAGAAGCGCTGTTCAGATGAAAATGTTTGACTGAAATTATGGACAACAAAATTCGTTTAGTGTCTACTAGCTATATATATATATGATAAAGACTTTGTTCATGCTATACGTTTCTGGTTTGCACTGTCAGTGTAAACTGGTCTACTGTTTTCATGATTGACAATATCGTTTGATTCGTTTAGAAACCATCTACTACATATATACTTATTTTGATGACTGTGTATGTGTTTGCGTATGCCGACAGGGTACTTCCAACTTCCGACTTCCAACTTGTACAGGCAGCATTGCAAAATAGGATATATCGGGCGCATGCGCATTTGATTTGCTGCCATGCTTACTGGATAGTGAACCATTTCTTAAGTTGTCTGTGGTGAAACAGGCACAGGTATTGCACCATAATTAAATTTGGGAAGACTGTCTTACGGCCTCTCAACCCAACCCTGAACCCTGAACCTTATACATTATTTTTTATTAATTATTACATACTTAGTGGTTACGTTTAAAATAGTTTAGCTTCTTTAAAGGTGGATATTGATATATTCGAGGGAGCATAAGGAAGTCTTTGTGGACATTTTTATAGCAACCATGAATAATTTTTGCCCATTCCATTTTAAAAGTTGAGCTATTAGTGATGATGGAATCATTGCATATAACCCAACATTGTCATATATGTTAAGATTGAAAGAAGCTGGGTCTCTGAACTACAACTTGCACTTTCATAAATGCTTTTGTCATTATGGTGTTAGTTATTCTTTCGCTTCATTTACTACTTTCATTTTTTTAAAACAGGTTTTCATAATTCACCACAAGAACTGAGCTGGAAGCCTGAAGTTGGAACTTGGAAGTCGGAATTTGGAAGTCCCCTGTCGGCTTTCAAATGTTACAGGTGATAGCTACGGTCATGTGCGTTTGTTTGCTATAAATGTCTCATTACATACAGACTCACACCCCCACCCCCTTTGAACCCCTGATGATTTGATTTTTTTTTTTTTTTTTTTGGGGGGGGGGAGGGGGGGCAAAGCTTATTCATCTGTTCACTGATCTGAATTCTGCTCGTTTCCCAATGCACTGTTCTCCACAGTTTAAGTTCTTTATCCAGTACTGTCGTAGCTGACTGTGTTGAAGTATCCGAACACACGCTGCTATATACAAGGTTGTACAGTATAATTGTATACTTACATTCGCATACTTTGTTAGGCCAGCCATCAGAGCTGACAAGTGCGTACGCTTTAAGGTTTGCACCACGGTCGTAGTTACATTTAAGACAGGTATTGTTAGTAGCTGATGTACAGTGTAACTGTTCACAATTTGGTATAGCTGTACACCCTGTTAGATAGACAATATACATAGTTATACTTCTCTCCGACTCTTCCCCATAGTTTTAACTGTACATGCTCTCAATTTCAGGACACTTCCAATTAATGGAACACTTTTACACAAGAAAAGTGCCCAAAAACCGTTAACCCATGAAGGGAACTTGTCTGTCTTCTGCAGGTTAATCATTTCTATAGCACTGTCTCCAGCTTGTTAACTGTTACAATGGAACCAACACGTGCTTCCTGCCTAATGCCGATTTCCACTCCTGTCGACATGTCAATCTGTAAAGTCGTGTGTGTGTGTGTGTGTCTGTGTGTGTGTGTGTGTGTGTGTGTGTGTGTGTGTGTGTGTGTGTGTGTGTGTGTGTGTGTGTGTGTGAAGAATCGCCCTTACCTGGTATGGTGGGTCTCGAACTCACCCTTTCTAGTTCTTTACCTATCTATCCAAAAGACGTGCTCCAAAGAAAGCAGGTCTCAATACAGAACGAGTTTACTGAATTATTTGGCCGAGATGAGTGAGATGGAATTTCTATAGTGAATTTTGTAATTCAAATGATAATGGGTTTAGGGGTTACCTAACAGAGCCGTAGATAACACCATTGACTTTCTAATGAAAAGCCTAAAAAAACATCAAATTCG